>NC_057810.1:343391553-343520010 GCF_018294505.1 Triticum aestivum
GGGCGCAGGTGGTGGCTGCTATGCCCACCTTTGATGGGTGCTGCCTGCTGCCAGCGGTGCCCCTGTGGTCCGAGGGGCGACGACGCCGGTGGACGTGTCTTCGGGTGACTCCCGCAGGGGAGGAGGAGGATAAGAAGAAGAGGAGCGCGACTTGGAGGCGACCCTCGAGGGGACGGGGGAGACCTCCCCCCCCCCCCCCCCCCCCGCGCAGGGCTGACATCCTCTACACCTTGCCAGACGACAACGAGGCCGATGCCGCCCCAAAGTAGGAGGATCCACCCGTGATCACAACGAAGGGCAGGTCGACGTTGATCTTGTGAGAGGTTGCTCCTGCCCGGACGCTGCCTGGAGCCGCCTCCAGCCCTTCTGCTGTACCTTCTTCAGCTCCAGGAGCCCTTGCAGCTGCGCCCCGGGTCACGAGGCTCTCAGGCTTCAAGCTCTGCAAGAGGAGGGTGGACTACTCCGCGGTAGACCAGTAAGTGTTCGTGATCCATCTTGCTTTTGATTTTGCTATTGGTCCTTGACGTTCACCGTTGATTGGCCAGGCCGCCACCTGCAGCAAAGAAGAAGGAGGAGGACGCGGTGACGCCATCTGGGGCCGATCCATCTGTCGTGGCTGCACCTTCTTCCGTGGGGAGGGGAGGCAACATCGTTCGTACCTCCCCTGCCAGGTCATCCTCGCGAGGCCTGGGAGACCGTCCTCGTGAAGAGTCTGCCCCCATGGTCCTGCTGGCTCTGGAGGTGTTGTTACCTGATGCTGCCACTGAGGTACCCAAAGCCCAGGTCCTTCTGCCTCCATCGATGTCTTGGATCGTGCCCTTTCTGAGATGGCCTAGTTGCGAGAAGACCTCCAGGGCACCGAGTCCCATCTGGTAGCCGGGCGTCTAGAGCTGGTTTCCGACTGGCTTCACTCTGACGCCTCCGTCCGAGCGGCACTAGGGAGGGTTGCGGCGGCCTCTGAGAAGGAGAAGCAGGTCGCCACCCAAGCCGTAGCCGCTCGCAAGGCGACGCTGAAGGATGCCGCGGCCGCCCAGGACCGCTGTAAGGCACTGGAGGCCGAGCTGAAGGATCTGCGCGACAAGCACGCCGAAGAAGCTCGTGTCCACAAGGCGGAGGAGGAGAGGATGAAGGCTCGGGAGGACGCCATCTGGGACCACGACGCCGAGCTAACGCGGTTGGCGGAGGCGCAGACCACTGAGCGCAACCGGCTGGAAACGCTGGAGCAGAAGGTGAGGGCGGAGAAGGCCGAGCTGCACGCCAAGGTGAAGGTCCTGGCCGAGGATTGCGTGGCCTTTGCACTCCTCGAGGAGAGGTCTCGCGTAGCACTGAAGACACTCTATGAGAAGGGCCTGGAGAAGCCACTGGCTACCGACGAGGACGGCCCCGCCCAGCTGCTTCCTTACTTGGTCGAGGCGCTTGAGGAAGTCGTGAGCGGCGGCGGTCCCATGGCAGAGGTAGAAGCTCACGTCCTTTCTTCCACGGCAATGATGCGTGTCTTCAGCCACCTCCACCTTCGCGACCCTAACGCCAATCTTGACGAGCTGCTGGAGCCCGTGGACAGCGAGCGCTTCGCCACTACTGCTGAAGCCGTGAAGAGCCAGGTGGAGGCCTTGCTGGGGAAGTTCCGCGCCTTCGCTCCTGCGCCCACGGCAGGCGGTGCTGCTGATCCTGCGGCCCCGAGTGGCGCCACCATAGGGGTGGAGTGTCTGGCGGGCGACGGCGATGTCCAAGGGTGAAGGCTTATTTCCTGCTTAATTCCCGCAACATGCACCAACCTCGTGGAGGCGTTTAAACTTGCGTCTGGTATTGTGAAGACAATTATGGTTTGTAATATTTGCTCCGGGATTTTCTTCGAGATTTTGCGTTTTCCTTCCTATTTGCTTTATGTTTTACATCGGCAGAGCCCGGCCCAGCGCATACCTCAATCGCCGTTGGCCCCAACCGGATCACCAGGACGGGACCAAGGAGTGAGGGGCTACGTGACAAGTTAGGCTCCTGAGTCGCGATGCTCAGGAGTCTCCCTTGACGCGCAAACAGCAAATAGGGAGGGAATGTAGGAGTAGATCTGGCGTTCTACTTCGGTAGAGCCCGGCCCCGTGCATACCTCCACCGCCGTTAGCCCCGACCGGATCACCAGGACGGGACCAAGGAGTGAGGGGCTACGTGACCAGCTAGGCTCCTGAGTCGCGATGCTCAGGAGTCCCCCTTGACTTCCAAATGATCTTCATACCTTGGCTCCACTCGGGGAGGGGCGCACGACGACCAGGTCCGGAGGGCCTGGCTGGGTGGCGTACGCTCGGGCGTGACCCGTGCGCAGCCCCCGTGCCCAGCCCCCTCGCACGACACTCCCGAGGGGTGGTCTTGCAATGAGGCCAGACACTGAGCTCTGGGCTCCCTGAGGTTGATACGGCCGTGGGGCCACCCTCAGTTGTTTATCACCACCGCGGAGCATAGCGCTTCCGTATGTGTACGGGCATAGCCGCTCCTCAGCAGTGTCGTCAGCCAGCATGGAGCATGGTGCTTCCACTGGTGCATGGGAGGGGAGCTCCCTCTAGGGAGAGCCCCGGTGGCGTGTACAGCCCCGCCCTGACACGTGGCTTGCACGGTAGGGCTAGACGAGGTGTATCCAGGCACTCGTGAGCCAGCACAAGACTCACGAGGCCCTACCTCAAGGCAGGTTGCGCCTAGTCTTGGGTCTTGGACATCTGTGTGTTCCTACGAAATGATTAGGTATAAGTGCTCTAAGTCCTCAGATCCCGGCCCTCGAGCGAGCTCAGCCGCCGCTAGTATGCCAGGTCGCGATGCCATGTTCAAGGCCAGGGGGTGAGGGCTGGAGAGACAGTAAGAGCTCCTGAGTCACGATGCTCAGGGGGCCCCCTTTTGACGCGCAAGCGAATTGCATGAGAGAGGGAGGGACCCGTGGTAGGTGTCAGTCGAGCAGACTAGGCATGAAAGGAAAATCAGGTTAGGTAAATGCAGAATGGATACATGCCACTGGGTCAGACCCAAGCGGCTTGGGGATGATGCAGCCCGAGGGGCGCCCCCGACAAGGTAAGCTAAAAACACAAAAGAGATACACGCCGCAGGGACAGACCCACGTGGCCTGGGAATAATGCAGCCCTGAGGGCACTCCCAGCTGAAATGAACTTGGGAGATGTCACCTGGTTCCGTTGTAGAGGGGATGTTGGAGTAGCTGAAGATACGCAGCAAAGGGGCTGACCCTCATGAGCCACCGGGGCCCTGAGCCTCGGGAGGCTCTGGGGGTCCAGGTGGTTCCTTGAGGACCGTCTCCGTCTCTGCTAGGACCGCGTGGTGACTGGCCTCCTGAGCCGCCAGAATGTTCCGCAGGTGACGCTGGTAGGTGGCAGCCGCATTCGGCAGGCCGAAAGGCATGCAAACGTAGCTGTGCGGTGGACCCTCGCAGCGTCCCACACGCGAAGGCCAGAGGCGCTCCTAAGATGCGGCTCGGTTGAGCCCTGGGACGTCGATGTAGATGCGCAGCCCAACATCCTCGCCTGGATGGGGAGCCACGCCAGGCAAGCGGCGGTCGCCGCGCATGGCCCTCGTTTCCTGAAGCTCCTGAGTGGTCGTGGTGATGAACTCCTGAACGTTGGGCATTCCACGCCCTGTGCCTTCCTGAGGGAAACATGCCGCGAAGCACGCCTCCAAGTGGTGCCCGAGCGCCCCCCTCGTGATGCTGGCAAGGTCTGAGGCCCTACAGAAGAGAGCCCCCGATCCCTGCCCGAGGAGGGCGCTGGGCGCGCCTTCCTATGCGATGGAAGGAGGTGCCCCAAGCACGGGCGCTGATCCTGACGCGGCACCACCCGGAATGCCAACCTCCTGGGGCCTTGTGTGGAGTGGTTGCTTCTTCTTCTTGGGGATGGCCTTAGGAGGGTTCTCACCCTTGCTGTTCGGGTCCTCAATTGATGCAGCTTGGAAGGCACACTCAAGGGAGAACACCGCATCTCTCTCTTCGCAGGGGACCGTGATGATTCCGCCGCTTCCTAGCATCTTCAGGATGTTGTACCCGTGGTGGGTCACTGCCATGAACTTGGCCAGGGCTGGATACCCGAGGATGATATTGTATGGCAGGTGGATGTGGGTGACATCCAAGTCGATGAGCTCGGTGTGGTAGTTGTCGCGCTTTCTGAAGGTGACAGGGAGGCGAACCTGCCCTATCGGGGTGGTGCAACCGTCGGTAACTCCTGAGAAAGGCTTGGTAGGCTGGAGCTGATCGTATGGCACTTGAAGGTTGTAGAACATCTCTACGGACAGGAAGTTAAGCCCTGCGCCGCCATCGATGAGGGTCCTGGTGACTTGCACTTTGCTGATGACTGGTGAGCAGAGCATTGGGAGAACACCAACAGTAGCCGCACACTTGAGTTGATCTGCTGAGCTGAAGGTGATGGCGCACTTCGACCACCTGAGTGGGAGTGTGGCCTCGAACCTAGGGAGGACTACATTCACCTCACGAGCAAACTGCTTGAAGATGCACTGAGAGGCTGGGCCTGAGCTCCGCCCAAGATGCAAGTGATAGCATGTGGCTCCTAGAAGCCCCCAGCCCCCTCATTCTGGTGATGGTTGTCATTCCTTCTTGGCAGCGGTGGCAGCGGAGGAAGTCCTGCGTTACCTTGCGGGCAGTTCTCGCGAGGGTGATCCCTCCAGGCGCCCTCGCGAGGCTGGTCCTGCCAACGATCCTCGCGAGGTCGGTCGCGCCACTCCTAGCGAGGGCCATGGTCGTCCCATCGTCCTCCGCCACGTCCTCCTCCTTGGCCGTAGCCCTGATCGTTGCGCTTGGGGCGTCGACCGAAGCGTCCTTCTCGAACGGCCCTGAGCTCCTGGCAGTCGCTGGTGTTGTGGGTGTGGAGGTTTTGGTAGGCGCAGAACGGTCGGCTGCCCTTGGACGACTCCAGCTGGTCGTTGCCGCGTTTCATGTCTGGTTCTGGCGCAAGCACGGCTACTCCCTTGCGCTGCACGTCCTTGGCCTTGGTCTTCTTTTCTTCTGGGTCAGCAGCAGGGAGCTCGAGGAGGGAGATGCATCCCTCCTCAGCTCTTGTGCACTAGTCGCCAGGTTGAACAGCTCCAGGGATGTGCACAGCTCCTCGTGGATGGGGAGCTCCTCCTTCATCTTGACGTCGCGGATTCCATCAGAGAACGATGAGATGATGGCATCGTCCGTCACCTTGGGGATCTTGAGGCGGATGCTATTGAAGCGCTGGATGTATTTCTGCAGGGTCTCCCCGGGTTGTTGATTGATGTGGCGCAGGTCACCTGCGGCCGGGGGCGGTCGCGAGTGCCCTGGAAGTCGGTGATGAAGCAGCTGCGCATCTCGTCCCAGGAGGAGATCGAGCCGGGAGGCAGGTTCAGGAGGCATGAGCTGGCACCTTCCTTGAGTGCCATGGGAAACCAGTTCGCCATGACCTTCTCGTCTCTGTTGGCCGCCTCAATGCTCAGATCGTAGAGCTGCAAGAACTCCGCGGGGTCAGGGTGAAAGCACAAGTGCTCCCTAGGTGGTTTTGGTAATTAATGTCAACATATCTCTTGTTGGACTAACACTTTTATCTAGTATATTTCAGATAAGTTCAACAATGGAGTGGCATGGACTAAAGGATTTGGGAACTCCTTCAAGATGCTAAGGACAAAGGATTGGCTCAAGCTTCAAGCTCAAGACTCTTCATTTTACATTTTAGTGGTCCAAGATCACATTGAGTCTATAGGAAAAGCCAATACTATCAAGGAGGGATGAGGTGTTGCTTAATGAGCCTTTTGCTTCATGTGCTTTGTGATATGCTCCAAAACCCTCAGCTACTTTCCCACTTCCACAAATGACCTAAACCAAAAGCCAAATCGGTCACACCGAAACTTCCTATCCGGCGCCACCGACTCCATAAGTCATAGCCACTGCCACAAACCCTAAGCAAATCGGTCTTACCGATAGGGATCTTGGTCTCACCGAGATGGGATTGTAATCTCTCTGTGCATGTCCATTATCAAATCGGTCTCACCGAGTTTGAAAAATCGGTACTGCCGAGATTACAATGCAAACTCTCTGGAAACTTATTACCAAAATCGGTCTCACCGAGTTTGTGTAATCGGTTCCACCGAGTCTGCCTGACCAACTCTCTGGAAAGCTTATTACCAAATCGGTCTCACCGAGTTTGTGTAATCGGTCTTACAAGATTACGTTATTCCCTAACCCTAACTATATCGGTCTCACCGAGTTGCATTTCGGTCCCACCGAAAACCCTAACGGTCACATTATTTGCTAAATCAGTCTGACCGAGTTTAACAATTCGGTCCCACCGAGTTTGGCACATTGTGTGTAACAGTTAGATTTTGTGTGGAGGCTATATATACCCCTCCACCTCCTCTTCATTCGTGGAGAGAGCCATCAGAACGAACCTACACTTCCAGCATACATTTTCTGAAAGAGAACTACCTACTCATGTGTTGAGGCCAAGATATTCCATTCCTACCATATGAATCTTGATGTCTAGCCTTCCCCAAGTTGCTTTCCACTCAAATCTTCTTTCCACCAGATCCAAACCCATTGAGAGAGAGTTGAGTGTTGGGGAGACTATCATTTGAAGCACAAGAGCAAGGAGTTCATCATCAACGCACCATTTGTTACTTCTTGGAGAGTGGTGTCCCCTAGATTGGCTAGGTGTCACTTGGGCGCCTCCGACAAGATTGTGGAGTTGAACCAAGGAGTTTGTAAGGGCAAGGAGATCGCCTACTTCGTGAAGATCTACCGCTAGTGAGGCAAGTCCTTCGTGGGTGTCAGGACCCCGATAAACCGGGCTGTAGCGGGCTAACAGGACTCCGGTACTCAATGCGTGACATTTCCCCGAAGGGACAGACACAGGAACGAAGAAGGACACATGCCGGCCAGCCTAAGTGTTCCAGAGCAGTAGCAAGCTACCATGGCTCAGAGGTAACACTAGGAGACATTTCCCGGTAAGAGAGGCTACTAAAGATAAACAACTAGATAGTCAGATCCCACACATACCAAGCATTTCAATCATACACACAATATGCTCGATATGTGCCAATACAACGAAGCATCACAACATGACTCTACGACACAAGTACTTTATTTAAGGCTCAGGGAGCCATACATATCAAACACAAAGGTACAGGTCTTACGACCCAACATACAAGTCATACAGTCATACAAGCCAACAGCGGAAGTAACTTGTCTGAGTACAGACAACTAGTAAAATAAAAGAGGCTTGGACAGCCTACTATACTACGTGGTCCTTCACAAGCTCAGGGTCACCACCTGGGTCCTTAGCCTACTCGTTGATGTCAACGTCTACATAGAACCCATCAGAAGGGGTTGCAGCGTCTTCTGTAAAAATGTAGATTATAGCAACATGAGTACAAAGGTACTCAGCAAGACTTACATCAGATCCTACATACATGCATAGTATCAAGAAGGGTTGGTGGAGTTATTGCAGCAAGCCAGCTTTGACTCATGGCTAGGCTATCCTACGATACTCCAACTTGAAATAGTTTTGCGCACACGAGTCCACTATTCACCACTTCAATACACTACCGAGGATCCACCTCCGTCTTCCTACGGAAGAGCCATCCTCGGCACTCACACTTATCTTGAGGCTTTTAGTAGTTTCCATTTACTTGTCTATGAACTGTATAGGCAACCAAGTAGTCCTTTACTGCGGACGCGGCTATTCGAATAGATTATGATAACCCTGCAGGGGTGTACTTCGTCATACATGTTTCCACCACTTAGCGTCTGCACACGACATGTGCTCGGCAGACTTCAAGTGAAAGCCGACGTGGGTGTAGACCACGACCTACCTAAACACTTAAGCCTCTAGTCCAGGTTTATCGCCTATTCAGGTTCCATCCGCAGGGAGTCCGGCCGAGGTTTCCCATACGGCCCCGAACGATGTGAACAGGGTTCCCGAGATACCTAACGGGTATTCGGTACACCGTGCCACGTACCTACCGCATCACAGCCCACCCCTACGGTCAGCGCTGTCCACGGCCTCCAGTAGGCTACAAACACCAGAAACTACTTGCAACTCCTGGACAGAGAGCTAGGGTGAATAAGAAGTCGAGCGGGGTCATATTTCAGGGCCCAATGCATGGTAGTAGCTGATTCTTAAATCACACATACAGATCTCAGTGCTTAAGGTCGGCTTCAATGAAACAACCCACCATGTACTCCTACATGGCCTCTCATCGATACCTTTACCAAATCGTGTTCACCACACCACTCTCATTACCGACATTAACATTTCACTCTAGCCCATCACCCAGATGAACCAGACCTGACACGACTCTAAGCATAGCAGGCATAGCAAGGTAGGAACAACACATACATATGGCTCAATCAACTCCTACACATGCTAGTGGGTTTCATCTAGTTACTGTGGCAATGACAGGGCATGCAGAGGAAATGGGTTCAACTACCGTAGCACACAGCAGTTTGAATCGCGTTGTCTTAATGCAGTAAAAGAGAGCAGGAGCGAGAACATGGGATTGTATCGATATGATCAAATGGTTGGTTGCTTGCCTGATGGTTCGATGCACGGATACGGTTCTTCGTTAGGGTAATCACGGTACTCCTCGGGAACAGATCCTGTCGCAAAGGACATCGATACACAAGCATCACCAAACAATGTGCAACAATATGATGCATGCATGAAACATGGCAATATGAGTGTGTTGGGCTAATGCAACTAAGGCCAGAAGTGTTTGAACAAATTTGAATCAAAGATTCAAATTCCAAATTCAAATATGGCCTTTTAAAGTGCCTTTTCTTGTTCTGATTAAAACATCAATTTAACTTGTTTGATCATGCATGAAAATAGTACAGATGGATAGATTGGATTTTTCTGATCATTTTTCATATATAATTTGTCCAATTTGGAGTTACAGAATAAAAGTTATGAATTTTTGAAGTTTAAATAATATTCTGGAATTTCCTGATTTAATTTAAATCCAGAAATTCAATTACTGCGTCAGCCTGACATCACAGTGACGTCAGCAGGTCAACAGGGCTGGCTGAAGTCAAACCTGACGTGTGGGGGCCACACGTCAGTGACAGGGGGGTTAAACAGATTTAAATTAATTCTAATTACTAATTAGTGGCGCTGGGGCCCACTGTCAGTGTCAGGGGGGGTTGACTAACAGTAGTTAGCGCTAACCTAACCATCTGGCCGACAGGGCCCACGCGTCAGTGACCCTGGGGGGTCAAACCCCAGGTCGGTCAAGTCAAACCCCACCGGCGACATGACGCCGGCGAGATCCGAGACGGCGGCGAGAGTGCTTTTTGCCATTCCGGCGACCAAATGGATGGCGGAAGGCACCTACGTGTTGCTGAGGTTGAGCCGCGTCTATTGGTGGTGGTGGTTGGGCTCGGGGTGGCCGGAGTTGACGGCGGCGAGCTCGGCTGCGGCGGCCGGAGTTCGGGTGCGGTCGGGATCAGTGTTGCAGGGGGTTTGGGGAGGCGTTGGTGCGTTCTACGTGCTCCTGGTGATGTGTGGAGCACGATGGTGTGCTCGGTTGGGCGCTACGGCGACCGTGGCCACGACGGCGACATCGCCGGCGGCGTGGAGCTCTCGGTCGAGGTGGAGCTAGGGCCTAGAGGTCGGGAGAGACCAGGGAAAAGGGGGAAACGCTCCGGGGGCTAACCGCGGTTGCAGTGGGCGTCGAAGCGGGCTCGGGGACGCGCCGGAGACGACGAATTTGACGGCGACGGTGGTCGGAGTCCGAAGAGGGGAACGGCGACGTGGCGGCGATGCAGGGCTTCCGGAGACCCGTGGAGCGGTGGGGAGGAAGAGGGAGTTGTGGCGGAGCTTCTGAGCTTGTCGGGGAAGTGAGGGGTGGTCGGAGACGACTGCTACGGCGAACGGTGGCGACGGTGGTGTTCGGCCGTGTGAGCGAGAGAGCGAGGGAGAGGAAGGAGAGAGCCGGGGAGAGTGAGAGAGAGCAGGGGGGATCGGGACGGGCTGCGGGCGTCGTCCACGCGGCCAGGAGGGCGTCGGCAAGCAGGAGGTGGCCGCGCGGCCGCGCGCGCGCGAGCACGCAGCAGCTTCGGGGCGTGGGGAGGAAGACGACGGGGAGCTACAGTGCTGGGCTGGGTCGGTTGCTGGCTGGGCCGGCCGGCTGGCTGGGCCGCACAGGTAAGTCTTCCCCTTTCTTTTCTGTTTTCTGTTTTTATTTAATATATCTGCAACTTTGTTGAGTTAAATAAAATACCTAGGCAACTCCAAAAATCACCAAACTACTCCTGGCTCATAGTTGGATTATTTCCAACATGAAACATTTTAGTTTGGAGATATTTGAGCATTTAAATATTTTATATTATTTTAAATGCCCAAATTCAAATAGTTATGATTTAATTCAAAACCCTAGGATGGCCTAGGAAAATGTGCACCACTTTTGGCAGAGGTTCTGAACCAAGACAAAAATGATGGGCATTTTAGAAGGGCATTTCAGGTTCATTGAAAATTATTTTAGTAAACCCTAGTTGGTTTCAGAGGGAACTGGGGGTTCTGTCATCCCCATTTCAAGTTTCTGATGAAAGAGTAAACATGATGCAACACTCTAATGCATGACTAGCTAGGGTGTGACAACTCACCCCCACTCCAAAGAATCTCGTCCCGAGATTTGGGTTCCTACGAGAAGAAGGCGGGATACTCGAGTCGAAGACGATCCTCCCTTTCCCAAGTTGCTTCATCCTCAGAATGATGAGACCACTGAACTTTGAGGAACTTGATATTATGACGTCGAGTGGTACGCTCGGCTTGATCGAGGATACGAATGGGGTACTCTCGATATGTAAGATCATCTTGGAGATCAAGCGTTTCGTGGTCCACTTCACGGATAGGATCCGAGAAGCAACGCCTGAGTTGAGAAACGTGGAAGACATTGTGAACTCTGGAGAGATGCGGAGGTAGTTCCAACTGGTAGGCAACTTCTCCTCGTTTGGCAAGAATGCGAAAAGGTCCAATGTAACGAGGAGCCAATTTGCCTTTGATACCGAAGCGATGGGTTCCCTTCAGAGGGGTGACCCGAAGATAAGCCTTCTCGTCAACCTCGAAGGTCATAGCCTTATGTTTTCGGTCATATTGACTCTTTTGACGGGATTGGGCTGTTTTCAACTTTTCACGAACGATACGAACTTGTTCTTCTGCTTCCTGAATCATATCCGGGCCAAAGAATTGTCTTTCCCCGGTCTCTGACCAGTTAAGGGGTGTTCGACATCGTCGTCCATAGAGAACTTCAAAAGGGGCTTTACCCAAGCTAGATTGATAGCTGTTGTTGTAAGCGAATTCGGCAAATGGAAGGCACTTCTCCCAGTCCATTCCGAAAGAGATAACAGAGGCTCGAAGCATGTCTTCTAGAATTTGGTTGACGCGTTCCACTTGACCACTTGACTGAGGGTGGAAAGCGGTGCTGAAGGAAAGACGGGTTCCCATAGCATTTTGGAAACTTTCCCAAAATCGAGAGGTGAAAAGACTTCCTCGATCCGAATTGATTTCCAAAGGAACACCATGGAGGGACACTATTCGGGAGATGTATAAGTCTGCCAGCTGACTAGCGGTTATACTCTCACGAACAGGTAGGAAATGTGCTACCTTGGAAAGACGATCGACCACGACGAAAATGGCATTATTCCCTCTTTTGGTCCTGGGAAAACCGGTAATGAAATCCATACCAATTTTATCCCATTTCCATTCAGGAATAGCTAAGGGTTGAAGGGTGCCAGCAGGCCGTTGATGCTCTGCCTTTACACGACGACAGACGTCGCAATTAGCAATATACTGAGCGATTTCTCTCTTCATCCTAGTCCACCAGAACCTCTGGCGTAGGTCCTGATACATCTTAGTACCACCGGGATGAATGGTGAGAGGAGATTCATGAGCCTCCTTAAGGATCAACTGCCGTAGATGCTGGTTCTTGGGAACCACTAGACGGTCCTCAAAGTACACAACACCATGATCATTTGTGGAGAAACAACTAGCACCTCCGCTAGCAATGTTCTCTTTGATTTTAGATATTCCCTTATCTCGCTTTTGGGCAGCGATGATTTGATCCGTAAGAGTAGGTTTTGCCACCAAGGTGGAGAGAAAACCTTGAGGTACAATGTGAAGGTTAAGCTTCCGAAATTCATCATGGAGAAGCGGTTGACTCTGTTGTAACATCAGATTGTTACAATAAGATTTACGACTTAGCGCATCAGCCATGACGTTGGCTTTCCCCGGGGTGTAGGTTATGCCTAAGTCGAAGTCTGTGATCAATTCAACCCAACCTCTTTGCCTGAGATTCAGATCCGGTTGGGTGAAGATGTACTTCAGACTTTGGTGATCAGTGAATATTTCGCAATGATTACCGAGGAGGTAATGTCGCCAGGTTTTAAGTGCATAGACTACGGCTGCAAGTTCTAGATCATGAGTAGGATAATTCTCCTCATGTGGGTGCAACTGCCGTGAAGCGTAGGCAATTACGTGTCGATCTTGCATGAGAATGCAACCTAGTCCTTGTCGCGAGGCGTCGCAGTAGATAACAAAGTCCTTGGAGAAGTCTGGCGGTACCAGTACGGGAGCAGAGGTCAGGCGTCTTTTCAGTTCCTGAAAGCTGTGCTCACATTGTGGAGTCCATTCGAACTTCTTATCTTTTTTGAGGAGTTCGGTTAGAGGTTTGGCAACTTTGGAGAAGTTCTCGACAAAGCGACGACAATAGCTCGCTAGGCCCAGAAAACTCCGAACTTGCTTGACCGATTCAGGTGGAGTCCAATCAAGGATAGCTTGAACTCGCTCAGGGTTAACAGCAATACCTTTACCCGATATTACATGACCCAGATAGGTCACTTCTGACAACCAGAATTCACATTTTGAGAATTTGGCATAAAGGCGATGCTCTCGAAGTTTCTTCAACACTAGCCTTAAATGTTCGGCATGTTCTTCCTCGTTCTTGGAGTAGATGAGTATGTCATCGAGATAAACCACGACGAATTTATCCAAATACTCCATGAAGATTGAGTTCATTAACCGAGAAAAAGTGGCTGGAGCGTTGGTTAGACCGAAGGACATGACGGTGTACTCGTATTGGCCATAACGAGTAACAAAGGCCGTTTTAGGAATGTCCCCGTTTCTGATTTTGATTTGATGGTAGCCCAACCTCAAATCCATCTTGGAGAAGACTGAGGATCCAGCGAGCTGATCACACAGATCGTTGATCCTGGGAAGCGGGTATTTGTTCTTGATTGTGACCAAATTGACAGGTCGGTAATCTACAACCATCCGGTCCGTACCATCCTTCTTCTTGACGAATAGGACGGGGCAAGCCCACGGAGATGAACTAGGGCGGATGAAACCCTTTTTCAAGGACTCATCGAGTTGTTTCTTAAGCTCGGCTAGTTCTAAGGGTGCCATCTTATAAGGTCTTCTAGCAATCGGAACGGTTCCTGGAATGAGATCTATTACGAACTCAACATCCCTGTCAGGTGGAATACCTGGCAATTCCTCTGGAAAGACATCCGGGAAGTCACGGACTACCGGAACGTCCTCAAGGTCTGGCAAAGGGCTGGCGTTAAGAGAAAATAATTGTCGCTTGGCTATTCGGGTCAAGACATTGACTATCTTTCCCGAAGGATGGGTGAGTTGAACAGTCCTAGAGAAGCAATCAATTTGGGCATGATGAGCTGACATCCAGTCCATACCCAAAATAATATTAATATCTGAAGATTTAATGGCTATCAAAGATGCGAGAAAAACAAGTCTGTCGACTTGGATTTCATTTCCATGGCTTACTCTAGAAGTTTGCCATTTGGATCCCGGAGTTTGAATTACCATAGAGGATGGCAAGTCACAGAATGCAATGTTATGCAAACGAGCATAGTTTTCAGATATAAAAGAATGAGAGGCTCCTGTATCAAAAAGAACAGATGCCGGGTGGCAATTAACAAGAAGCGTACCGAGAACGACGTTGGGATCTTCTTGAGCTTCTTCGGCAGAGATACAGTTGACATGGCCACGTGAAGCGGTGACCGGTTTAGCATGGAACACCTTCCCTGTCGGCTTGCCACGGCCAACAGCTTTAGCAGATTGATTGGGGTTGGTCTGGGGACACTCACGCATATAATGACCAGATTCCCCACACTTGAAACAAGTCACGGAACTGGTACGTGGAGGAGCATTATTGGTTGGACCCCCATAGGGCTTGGCTGGAGCAGACTGTTGAGCGGGGCGAGGCGCCTGGAAGGATGGCCTCAGTGTGAACCTGGGTGGCAGAGCGGTGTTGGGTACCCACACGCGGCGCTTCTGAGGACCAGCACCGGATGAGGAACCCATGTCACGTCCATGCTTGCGTGTTGCGTCATAGTCAGTCTGACCAGTTTCAGCACTGATGGCTTTGTTGACAAGTTTCAAAAAAGATGTGCACTCATGCAGACGGAGGTCGCGGCGAAGCTCAGGACTAAGGCCCTTGCGGAACCTTGCTTGCTTCTTGGCGTCAGTAGAAACTTCCTCGGTTGCATATCGGGCGAGATTTCCGAACTCTCTGCTATAGGCATCCACAGAAAGTCGGCCTTGGGTGAAACTGCAAAATTCTTCACGTTTACGGTCCATGAGACCCTCCGGAATGTGATGTTCACGGAAAGCCTCACTGAACTCAGCCCAAGTTGTGACATGGCCTGCTGGGCGCATAGCTCCATAATTCTCCCACCATAGACTGGCGGGGCCTTCAAGATGATATGCAGCAAAGGTGACCTTGTCAACCTCCGCTACCAGCGCGGAACGCAGCTTGTGAGAGATACTGTGAAGCCAGTCATCAGCGTCGAGAGGCTCGACGGAGTGGTGGAACGTGGGTGGATGCAATTTGATAAAATCACTGAGTGACACCACGTTAGCCCTCTGATGGTGTGCTGTATTCTGTTCAATACGCTCCAACAAACGGTTTGTCTCCCGCTTGTTTCTCTCAGCTTCCATCATCACCTCGGCTAGTGAAGGAGGATGAGGCAGATTTTCATTCCTGGCTTCACTGCCTTCGGCCTGCTCTTGGGAAGCAGGGTTGGCGCGCGTGTTGACCATCCTAGGTAAACAAGACAATGATTTAGTCAGAATGATGAAATTCCGACATGGGATACATAATGTAAGAAATAACTCGGAATGCAAGATGATCATCCGTATGACATGGTAGATACAGAAACTGCTTCTTTATTCCATCGTCATACACACCATACAAGGTTTAGTACAAGACCAAACAAAGTACTATTACGGTGAGAAAAGGATTACACCTCATCGGAGGCATTCCAAGCTCCTATACATTATTTTTCTACACCTCCGGAAGGAGTACAAACTAGGTCATAACCCACGAGTCACGCGGGACGATAGATGACACAGCTAGTGCGAACTAGTGATGCTACTACTAGCTCAGACCGATCCGTAGTAGTCCTCGTAGAAGTCACCTCCATAGCCTGGAAGTTCAACGTGATCATCCGGAAACAGACGGTCTCGCAGAGCTTGTGGACCATAGGGGCTAGGATGAGGTCGTGGACCAACAAACGGTGGCCTGCGGGGACCGCGAGGTGGGGTGATGCCTCCTACATCACGCCAAACCATCACGTCTGGCAGAGCAGATCTCACAGGATAGAGATCGCGCATATCTGAATATCCAGCTTGCACCGCCGGTGCGAACCGAGTCAAAGTGGCCCAGTGGTCAGCACGGGTATTGAAGAGCTCTAACCTTAAGGCCCGATTTTCACGGTCCTTATCCTCGAGCATCTCAGCAGTGGTGCGAGTCCGTGAATCCTCCTGAGTGGAGTCAGCATAAATAGCTTGGAGATATCCTTGTGCTCCCGGAAGTGATCCTGGCATATACCGGAAGTCAGAGTCCCGAAATAGACCAGATCTGACTCGCATAATGGTCATCATAGAGTAGGCGGCGTCCTGCACAGCCATCTCAATAGTAACCCCGAGTCCATAGGAGCAGTGAAGAGGCTCGGTGGATCCAGGATAAGATGGAAATATCCTGACAGTGCAGAGATACTGGCTTTGATTGAAGTCCCGGAATTGCTCTTCGACCGTGTACTCGGGATACCAACGATATCCAGCCTCAGTCATTACCCTGACCAACTTAGCAGTATGGCCGGGTACATCTAGGCATCGAGTCAGGCGAACCACTTGATTGAGGTCGCGAGTGGCCATCTGAAAGCATAATCATAATGCAAAGGCATTAGAATTTCTAGCAAAATTTCGGCAGCATAACAGCTGTAAATGCTCAAAAAGGATATTGAGACATTTGACAAAGGATTTCGTACACACTCAACATCATCACATCAAAGTTCTGGAGCCATTCTAACAACACAATGTGGTAGTAGAACTGAACTAGGCTGGTAACCATCAAACTTATAAGGTACTACTGATTAGTAACTCGTGATCCTGATAGAGAGAACAGAACCTAATTCCTTAACCCCCGGTGGAAGAATGGACTGACTCAGATCAGAAAGTCATAAGGTATAAGGAGTAAAAAGAGCCTTACGTTCCAACCCACAAACAATTCCCCTACATATAACTAAGAATTTCTAGACTCAACATCGACCAGTTTGGCTTGGAGAACCTACAGGCAGTCCGGCTCTGATGCCAACGCTGTCAGGACCCCGATAAACCGGGCTGTAGCGGGCTAACAGGACTCCGGTACTCAATGCGTGACATTTCCCCGAAGGGACAGACACAGGAACGAAGAAGGACACATGCCGGCCAGCCTAAGTGTTCCAGAGCAGTAGCAAGCTACCATGGCTCAGAGGTAACACTAGGAGACATTTCCCGGTAAGAGAGGCTACTAAAGATAAACAACTAGATAGTCAGATCCCACACATACCAAGCATTTCAATCATACACACAATATGCTCGATATGTGCCAATACAACGAAGCATCACAACATGACTCTACGACACAAGTACTTTATTTAAGGCTCAGGGAGCCATACATATCAAACACAAAGGTACGGGTCTTACGACCCAACATACAAGTCATACAGTCATACAAGCCAACAGCGGAAGTAACTTGTCTGAGTACAGACAACTAGTAAAATAAAAGAGGCTTGGACAGCCTACTATACTACGTGGTCCCTCACAAGCTCAGGGTCACCACCTGGGTCCTTAGCCTACTCGTTGATGTCAATGTCTACATAGAACCCATCAGAAGGGGTTGCAGCGTCTTCTGTAAAAATGTAGATTATAGCAACATGAGTACAAAGGTACTCAGCAAGACTTACATCAGATCCTACATACATGCATAGTATCAAGAAGGGTTGGTGGAGTTATTGCAGCAAGCCAGCTTTGACTCATGGCTAGGCTATCCTACGATACTCCAACTTGAAATAGTTTTGCGCACACGAGTCCACTATTCACCACTTCAATACACTACCGAGGATCCACCTCCGTCTTCCTACGGAAGAGCCATCCTCGGCACTCACACTTATCTTGAGGCTTTTAGTAGTTTCCATTTACTTGTCTATGAACTGTATAGGCAACCAAGTAGTCCTTTACCGCGGACGCGGCTATTCGAATAGATTATGATAACCCTGCAGGGGTGTACTTCGTCATACATGTTTCCACCACTTAGCGTCTGCACACGACATGTGCTTGGCAGACTTCAAGCGAAAGCCGACGTGGGTGTAGACCACGACCTACCTAAACACTTAAGCCTCTAGTCCAGGTTTATCGCCTATTCAGGTTCCATCCGCAGGGAGTCCGGCTGAGGTTTCCCATACGGCCCCGAACGATGTGAACAGGGTTCCTGAGATACCTAACGGGTATTCGGTACACCGTGCCACGTACCTACCGCATCACAGCCCACCCCTACGGTCAGCGCTGTCCACGGCCTCCAGTAGGCTACAAACACCAGAAACTACTTGCAACTCCTGGACAGAGAGCTAGGGTGAATAAGAAGTCGAGCGGGGTCATATTTCAGGGCCCAATGCATGGTAGTAGCTGATTCTTAAATCACACATACAGATCTCAGTGCTTAAGGTCGGCTTCAATGAAACAACCCACCATGTACTCCTACATGGCCTCTCATCGATACCTTTACCAAATCGTGATCACCACACCACTCTCATTACCGACATTAACATTTCACTCTAGCCCATCACCCAGATGAACCAGACCTGACACGACTCTAAGCATAGCAGGCATAGCAAGGTAGGAACAACACATACATATGGCTCAATCAACTCCTACACATGCTAGTGGGTTTCATCTAGTTACTGTTGCAATGACAGGTCATGCAGAGGAAATGGGTTCAACTACCGTAGCACACAGCAGTTTGAATCGCGTTGTCTTAATGCAGTAAAAGAGAGCAGGAGCGAGAACATGGGATTGTATCGATATGATCAAATGGTTGGTTGCTTGCCTGATGGTTCGATGCACGGATACGGTTCTTCGTTAGGGTAATCACGGTACTCCTCGGGAACAGATCCTGTCGCAAAGGACATCGATACACAAGCATCACCAAACAATGTGCAACAATATGATGCATGCATGAAACATGGCAATATGAGTGTGTTGGGCTAATGCAACTAAGGCCAGAAGTGTTTGAACAAATTTGAATCAAAGATTCAAATTCCAAATTCAAATATGGCCTTTTAAAGTGCCTTTTCTTGTTCTGATTAAAACATCAATTTAACTTGTTTGATCATGCATGAAAATAGTACAGATGGATAGATTGGATTTTTCTGATCATTTTTCATATATAATTTGTCCAATTTGGAGTTACAGAATAAAAGTTATGAATTTTTGAAGTTTAAATAATATTCTAGAATTTCCTGATTTAATTTAAATCCAGAAATTCAATTACTGCGTCAGCCTGACATCACAGTGACGTCAGCAGGTCAACAGGGCTGGCTGAAGTCAAACCTGACGTGTGGGGGCCACACGTCAGTGACAGGGGGGTTAAACAGATTTAAATTAATTCTAATTACTAATTAGTGGCGCTGGGGCCCACTCTCAGTGTCAGGGGGGTTGACTAACAGTAGTTAGCGCTAACCTAACCATCTGGCCGACAGGGCCCACGCGTCAGTGACCCTGGGGGGTCAAACCCCAGGTCGGTCAAGTCAAACCCCACCGGCGACATGACGCCGGCGAGATCCGAGACGGCGGCGAGAGTGCTTTTTGCCATTCCGGCGACCAAATGGACGGCGGAAGGCACCTACGTGTTGCTGAGGTTGAGCCGCGTCTATTGGTGGTGGTGGTTGGGCTCGGGGTGGCCGGAGTTGACGGTGGCGAGCTCGGCTGCGGCGGCCGGAGTTCGGGTGCGGTCGGGATCAGTGTTGCAGGGGGTTTGGGGAGGCGTTGGTGCGTTCTACGTGCTCCTGGTGATGTGTGGAGCACGATGGTGTGCTCGGTTGGGCGCTACAGCGACCGTGGCCACGACGGCGACATCGCCGGCGGCGTGGAGCTCTCGGTCGAGGTGAAGCTAGGGCCTAGAGGTCGGGAGAGACCAGGGAAAAGGGGGAAACGCTCCGGGGGCTCACCGCGGTTGCAGTGGGCGTCGAAGCGGGCTCGGGGACGCGCCGGAGACGACGAATTTGACGGCGACGGTGGTCGGAGTCCGAAGAGGGGAACGGCGACGTGGCGGCGATGCAGGGCTTCCGGAGACCCGTGGAGCGGTGGGGAGGAAGAGGGAGTTGTGGCGGAGCTTCTGAGCTTGTCGGGGAAGCGAGGGGTGGTCGGAGACGACTGCTACGGCGAACGGTGGCGACGGTGGTGTTCGGCCGTGTGAGCGAGAGAGCGAGGGAGAGGAAGGAGAGAGCCGGGGAGAGTGAGAGAGAGCAGGGGGGATCGGGACGGGCTGCGGGCGTCGTCCACGCGGCCAGGAGGGCGTCGGCAAGCAGGAGGTGGCCGCGCGGCCGCGCGCGCGCGAGCACGCAGCAGCTTCGGGGCGTGGGGAGGAAGACGACGGGGAGCTACGGTGCTGGGCTGGGTCGGTTGCTGGCTGGGCCGGCCGGCTGGCTGGGCCGCACAGGTAAGTCTTCCCCTTTCTTTTCTGTTTTCTGTTTTTATTTAATATATCTGCAACTTTGTTGAGTTAAATAAAATACCTAGGCAACTCCAAAAATCACCAAACTACTCCTGGCTCATAGTTGGATTATTTCCAACATGAAACATTTTAGTTTGGAGATATTTGAGCATTTAAATATTTTATATTATTTTAAATGCCCAAATTCAAATAGTTATGATTTAATTCAAAACCCTAGGATGGCCTAGGAAAATGTGCACCACTTTTGGCAGAGGTTCTGAACCAAGACAAAAATGATGGGCATTTTAGAAGGGCATTTCAGGTTCATTGAAAATTATTTTAGTAAACCCTAGTTGGTTTCAGAGGGAACTGGGGGTTCTGTCATCCCCATTTCAAGTTTCTGATGAAAGAGTAAACATGATGCAACACTCTAATGCATGACTAGCTAGGGTGTGACAGTGGGCGACGGCCATGATGGGATAGACAAGGTTGCTTCCTCGTGGACCCTTCGTGGGTGGAGCCCTCCGTGGACTAGCGTAGCCGTTACCCTTCGTGGGTTGAAGTCTCCATCAACGTGGATGTACGATAGCACCACCTATCGGAACCATGCCAAAAACATCCGTGTCTCCAATTGCGTTTGAATCCTCCAAACCCTTCCCTTTACTTTCTTGCAAGTTGCATGCTTTACTTTCCGCTGCTCCTATACTCTTTGCATGCTTGCTTGATATGTATTATGAATGTTGAAATTGTGCCTAAACTCCACTTAAACCCAAAGAATCTTAAAAATTGCAACTTTGGTACTTAGTGTCTAATCACCCCCCCCCTCTAGACACCTCTTCTCAAGGTCCTACAAGTGGTATCAGAGTATTGGTCTCCATTGCTTTGGTTTAATCACCATTGGAGGAAGATGGATGAGTCTACTATTGGGAGTATTAGACATAGAGTGCCTATTCTTGATGGAGAGTACTTTCATGAGTGGAAAAATGAGATGCTTGTTATCTTCGTCAATATCATTTTAACAAGTACATTGCTAGTCCTTGTGCACCTTATGTAGATCCTATGCATCCTACCCATGATGAGTCAATTGACATGATTAGGAATCTTAGAACTGCCGATCTTATCATTGGAGGATTACCTAGAAACTTGCTTGGATGTTTGCCTACCTTCAAATGTGCCTACACCATATGGAAATTTCTTGAGGAACGATTTCCTGATTATTCCTTGAAAAATCTTGATGAAATTCTCCATAAGTCTATTGCCTTGAGTAAGATGAATACTAGTGATCCTATGTTTGGTGATCGTCTATTTGAGCTTACAAACCTTATGCGTGCCAAAGGAAATGTTGGTATCATTAGTGACATTATTTCCGAAGCTATAAAAATTCATAAGCAAGATTATCAAACTGATTCTAATGAATCACCCTCTCTAGAACTTGATCCACCACATGACGATGTCGAACATGGACACTATGATGAGGATGATGATAGTGACTTCGATCTTGATGATGCAATGAGACATTTTGGTCTTATGGCAAATCTTCGGGGATATATGTCAGGAGGAAAGGAACGGGTTCTTGATAGTGGATGTACCGATCACATGACCGGAGATAAAGACATGTTTCATGAGCTTGCTGACAATGATAGTCCTCGAAAGTATGTCACTTTCGATGACAACTCAAAGGGTAAGGTGGTTGGCCTCAGTAAGGTGGCCATATCACATGATATCTCCATACAAAATGTCATGCTTGTCGAATCTCTTGGTTACAACTTACTTTCAGTAACTAGACTTGCTGGTTTCGGTTTCAATGTTCTATTTGCTGAAGTAGATTGCCAAGTGTTTCGTCGAGATAATCATAAAATGGTCTTTACCGGTGCACGTAGAGGTGATCTATACATTGTTGATTTCACTAAAAAGGCTCAACCTAAAACTTGCTTCATTGCTAAATCCTCAAAAGGTTGGTTATGGCATAGACGACTTGGTCATGTTGGTATGCGAAACCTTGACAAGCTTATTAAAGGGAATCATATCCTTGGAGTTAACGATGTCATATTTGATAAGGATAGACTTTGCAGCGCTTGTCAGGCAGGTAAACAGGTTGGAGGAAGGCATCCTGTGAAGAACATCATGACCACAAGGAGGCCACTCGAGCTACTTCACATGGATCTCTTTGGTCCCAACTCCTACAAGAGTCTCGGTGGAAATTCTCTTGGTCTAGTTATAGTTGATGATTTTTATAGATTTACATGGGTGTTCTTTCTCGATGATAAATCACAAGTCCAAAAGATCTTCAAAAACTTCTCTAGGAAGGCCCAAAATCAATTTTAAGTGAAGATCAAGAAGGTTCGCAGCGACAATGGAACGGAGTTCAAGAACGCAAATGTGGACACCTTTGTTGACGAAGAAGGGATTTCACACGAGTTCTCGGCTACGTACACACCTCAACAAAATGGAGTTGTTGAGAGGAAGAACCGGACGCTCATCAAAATGGCGAGAACGATGCTTGATGAGTACAAGACGGCAAAGCACTTTTGGGTGGAAGCGGTTGAGACAGCTTGTCATGCAACAAATCGCTTGTATCTTCACAAGCTACTCGGCAAGATGGAATACGAGCTCCTCACCGATAACAGACCCCAAGTTGGATACTTTCGAGTATTTTTTCTCAAAGTGCTACATTCTTGATAAGCATCGTCGCTCTAAATTTGCTCCTAAATCTCATGAAGGTTTCCTACTCGGTTATGGCTCAAACTCTCACACTTACCGTGTCTACAACAATTCCACCCGAAAGGTTGAAGAGACGGTAGATGTGAAGTTTGATGAATCTAACGGCTCGCATGTAGAGCAATCGCCAATTGATGTAGGTGACAAAGATCCTTCAGAAGCAATTCAAGACTTGGCCATTGGCAAGGTTCGTCCAACGGAGGTAAAGGAGATTACCTCGTCCGTCCAAGTGGAAGCTTCAACTTCACGACAAGGTGAACCAAGAGTTGATACGGAAGCATCCACAAGCGGGACACACCAAGATGAAGGAAACGAGGAAGTGCATCAAGATGAACGTCAACAACCTCCTTCTCCACCACGACAAGAGAACGACAATGCCAACAATGAGGAAGGCCAAGAAGAAGAAGAAGAACAAGATGAAGAAGATGTTCAACGAAGACCCAAGCAAAAGCTTTCATGAGTTTGAGCAAGAATTGCTAAAGATCACCCCGTCGAGCAAATATACAATGACATTCAAACCGGGAGAATCACTCGCTCTAAAACTCGTTTAGCTAACTTTTGTGAAAACTATTCTTTCATCTCTAGCATTGAACCTATGAAGGTCGAAGAAGCATTGGAATATCCGTATTGGATAAATGCTATGCATGAAGAGCTACATAACTTTGAGAGGAATCAAGTTTGGACATTGGTTGAGAAGCCCGACAACAACCACAACATCATCGGTACCAAATGGGTGTTTCGCAACAAGCAAGATGAAGATGGACAAGTAGTTCGCAACAAAGCACGTCTCGTCGCCCAAGGCTACACACAAGTCGAAGGTATGGACTATGGTGAGACTTATGCTCTCGTTGCTAGACTTGAGTCCATTCGCATCTTACTTGCCTATGCTAATCATCATGATATCACCTTGTACCAAATGGACATTAAAAGTGCTTTTATAAATGGTGAAATAGAGGAGGAAGTTTATGTCAATCCTAAGAAATCCAATCATGTTTACAAACTTCACAAAGCTCTTTATGGTCTTAAAGAAGCTCCTAGAGCATGGTATAAATGCTTGACCAAGTTCCTTATTGAAAAAGGCTTTGAAATTGCGAAAATTGATTCTACTCTTTTTACTAAAAGGGTTAATGGAGAACTATTTTTATGCCAAATTTATGTTGATGATATCATATTTGGTTCAACTAACCCTCATTTTAGTGAAAAGTTTGGGAAGCTAATGTCACAGAAGTTTGAGATGTCTATGATGAGTGAACTCAAATTCTTCCTTGGGTTGCAAATCAAGCAAACTAAGGAAGGTACCTTTGTTTCTCAAACGAAGTACAGGACTTGTTCAAGAAGTTCAACATGCAAGAATGCAAAGGTATGTCTACACCCATGCCTACTAGTGGACATAATGACTTGACCAAAGATGGTGAACCGGTTGATCAAAAGGTTTATCGCTCTATGATCGGTTCATTGTTATATCTATGTGATTCACGTCCTGATATCATGCTAAGTGTGTGCATGTGTGCACGATATCAAGCTGCTCCTAAGGAATGTCATCTTAAGGCCGTGAAAAGGATAGTGAGATACTTAATCCATACACCAAATTTTGGCATTTGGTATCCTAAGAGGGCCTCTTTCGATCTTGTTGGCTATTCCGATTCGGACTATGCCGGAGACAAGGTTGATAGAAAGTCCACTTCGGGTACTTGTCAATTTCTTGGTAGATCTCTTGTGTCTTGGTCCTCCAAGAAACAAAATTCGGTATCCTTGTCCACTGCCGAAGCTGAATATATTGCCGCTGGTTCATGTTGTGCTCAATTACTTTGGATGACCCAAACTCTTAAGGATTATGGAATATACGTGAGACATGTTCCATTTCTTTGTGACAATGAAAGCGCTATTAAAATTGGTCATAATCATGTGCAACATTCTCGAACTAAGCATATCGAAGTTCGTCATCATTTCATTCGAGATCATGTTGCTAAGGGTGATATTGATCTTAAGCATGTTCGCACCAAAAAGCAATTAGCGGATATATTTACTAAACCTCTTGATGAGAAAGTGTTTTGCAGGTTAAGAGGAGAATTGAACATCATTGATGCTTCAAACTTGGAGTAGAAACTCCATTGGATACATGCAAGACATGAGCTTATGACTAATCCTTGATATTTCTCTTATGATGAGTATCTTATGTCTTAGATATATTTGCATCTTGCATGTCATTTAACTCGTGTAGGTACTTGGTGGAATCAAATTCCATGAGATTGTAATCCACTCATATCTTGAGCAATCTCTACATCACCAAGTCTCTACACTATGGTGGTTGAAGACAAGGAAGCACGAAACCATTTAAATATATCCTTTGACAAATTTTATGTTGAGCTTCATGATTGTCATTCATGGATACACAAGTGCTCTTCCTTGCAAGAACTAACCCATGTAGGTAGATGGACTCAAATTCCAAGTGGTGCTCCAAATTCTTGATGAGCTACATCAACTTTGAGCAACCCACACAAGTTCAACTACATGGACTGCATCACCAACCAAGGTATGTTGTTCCATCTTAGAGAAGCTTTACTCCAAGTCATGAGCTAAAGCAACTCAACAAGATGTGAATACATCAAGATGCTTAAACGAAAAATGGCAACCCCATTTGAGCTTAAACGATGAGTATGACCTATGATCAAGTGATCTCACTTGACACCTAAGTCAATATACTCTAACATAGGTGACTTTGTCACCGACCATCTCTAGATGAAGTTCTCTTGTGCTCTTTTCTGTGTTTTTGCATTTGTCTCATGCATATTTGTTTCCCCTTTCAAAAAAAACTTCATCTAGATTTCTTTCTTTCTGTTTGTTCTGCATTTTCTGCATTCCAATTCATTGCACATCTTTCAGTAAATTCCATGTAAATCTTTGTGAGATCTTACTAGTCTAGTGAGCTAAGGTGACAAGTGTTTTCTCTGTGATAAACTCGGTTTCACCAAGTTGTTATTCTCGGCCTAACTGAATCTTTTCGGTACGACTGAAGCATACCATTCAGTGCCACCCATTTCACAACAGGAAAAACAGTTTGCCATATAATTCTGTGTTCTTTCTGATCCAGCTCCACTCAATGAATCCTGTCCTCTGCAAGCATCACATTTTTATCATTGCTTTGTTCTGTGTCTCAAGGACCAAACCCATTCGACAGATTCCAGAAGACCCTTCTTGGAAATTGATGTCAAAGGGGGAGAGAGAGAACATCAAAGCTTATCATTTAGAGAGAGCATCAAAGCTTATCACCTTCCTTCTTAAGGGAGAGAGAGAGACCTTCTAAGGGGAGAGTCCCTCAAAAGAAGAGAGAGATCTACAGGGGGAGAGGATACTTAAGTAGAAAGTATTTCTCAAGGATCCCAGATGCTTGGTGTTCAAGAGGAGAGATGTCCACGTGCCTTCTTGAGGGGAGAGACATGTTCATATGTTCTGTTATGCTTATTTGAGACATGTTCATATGTTCTGTTATGCTTATTTGCATTAGCTCTAAACATTAGCTCTGATCATCATTCAATATCTTTCAGCTCTATTTTCTTTCAGCTCTGATTTTATGTTCCCTATCTTCTCCCAGTATCCCATGTTAGATTCAGGGGGAGCAAGACATCTAAGGGAAAGAGATCATTTAAATTCATTGCATATCTTTACTCTTGGGGACATGTCAAATTCATGTGGTACTTAGTACTCACTCTCTACATGTCATCCCAGTCTTGGTATTCCTGTGATCTCTTCTGATTGCTCTGGCTAGTGGATGTATCTGTGTTATCTAACCTTGTTTACACAGGTTCATTCCATCCTAAGCCAACTCAAGACCACAAGGTAAGTATATGCATCACAATCATGTGTATGAGGAATTCTTGCTGATGTACATATTGTTTGCAAGAAGAACTCATGAGCATGAAGGTATTTTCTTCAACATTCTTTGCTCTGATGCATATGGCCAAGATACATGTAACACATTGTCTGCTCTATATTGTTTATGCTCTCACATGCTTCTATATTACACATTCACATGATTGCATACATGTAGGGGGAGCCTATGTTTGTTACATGTCTTTCCAAAGCTTTACTTGCTATTCTTTATATCTTTATCTAAAGCTTTGATGTATGTTGCCATCAATTACCAAAAAGGGGGAGATTGAAAGCACAAGTGCTCCCTAGGTGGTTTTGGTAATTAATGTCAACATATCTCTTGTTGGACTAACACTTTTATCTAGTATATTTCAGATAAGTTCAACAATGGAGTGGCATGGACTAAAGGATTTGGGAACTCCTTCAAGATGCTAAGGAAAAAGGATTGGCTCAAGCTTGAAGCTCAAGACTCTTCATTTTACATTTTAGTGGTCCAAGATCACATTGAGTCTATAGGAAAAGCCAATACTATCAAGGAGGGATGATGTGTTGCTTAATGAGCCTTTTGCTTCATGTGCTTTGTGATATGCTCCAATACCCTCATCTACTTTCCCACTTCCACAAATGACCTAAACCCAAAGCCAAATCGGCCACACCGAAACTTCCTATCCGGCGCAACCGACTCCATAAGTCATAGCCACTGCCACAAACCCTAAGCAAATCGTTCTTACCGATAGGGATCTCGGTCTCACCGAGATGGGATTGTAATCTCTCTGTGTATGTCCATTATCAAATCGGTCTCACCGAGTTTGAAAAATCGGTACTACCGAGATTACAATGCAAACTCTCTGGAAACTTATTACCAAAATTGGTCTCACCGAGTTTGTGTAATCGGTTCCACCGAGTCTGCCTGACCAACTCTCTGGAAAGCTTATTACCAAATCGGTCTCACCGAGTTTGTGTAATCGGTCTTACTGAGATTACGTTATGCCCTAACCCTAACTATATCGGTCTCACCGAGTTGCATTTTGGTCCCACCGAAAACCCTAACGGTCACATTATTTGCTAAATCGGTCTGATCGAGTTTAACGATTCGGTCCCACCAAGTTTGGCAGATTGTGTGTAACGGTTAGATTTTGTGTCGAGGCTATATATACCCCTCCACCTCCTCTTCATTCGTGGAGAGAGCCATCAGAACGAACCTACACTTCCAGCATACATTTTCTGAAAGAGAACTACCTACTGATGTGTTGAGGCCAAGATATTCCATTCCTACCATATGAATCTTGATCTCTAGCCTTCCCAAAGTTGATTTCCACTCAAATCTTCTTTCCACCAGATCCAAACCCATTGAGAGAGAGTTGAGTGTTGGGGAGACTATCATTTGAAGCACAAGAGCAAGGAGTTCATCATCAACGCACCATTTGTTACTTCTTGGAGAGTGGTGTCTCCTAGATTGGCTAGGTGTCACTTGGGAGCCTCTGACATGATTGTGGAGTTGAACCAAGTAGTTTGTAAGGGCATGGAGATCGCCTACTTCGTGAAGATCTACCACTAGTGAGGTAAGTCCTTCGTGGGCGACGGCCATGGTGGGATAGACAAGGTTGCTTCTTCGTGGACCCTTCGTGGGTGGAGCCCTCCGTGGACTCCCGCAGCCGTTACCCTTCGTGGGTTGAAGTCTCCATCAACGTGGATGTACGATAGCACCACCTATCGGAACCACGCCAAAAACATTCGTGTCTCCAATTGCGTTTGAATCCTCCAAACCCTTCCCTTTACTTTGTTGCAAGTTGCATGCTTTACTTTCCGCTGCTCCTATACTCTTTGCATGCTTGCTTGATATGTATTGTGAATGTTGAAATTGTGCCTAAACTCCACTTAAACCCAAAGAATCTTAAAAACTGCAACTTTTGGTACTTAGTGTCTAATCACCCCCCCTCTAGACACCTCTTTTCAAGGTCCTGCACGGGGGTGTCGTCATAGCGAGGAGGCAGGTCCGGCTTGAACTTGCCTGGCCAGGCGACGCCACGCAGCTTGGTGGTGAAGGCGCAACAACCTGCTGTGGTCACCGAGGCCCTTTGCTGATGCGGAGGTTGCTCTTGATGCTACCCGCGCACCGCCGCCAGGGGCAGTATGCGGTCTCTTCGCGCCGGTGCAGGGAGGACGGGGGTGCCTTCTTGAGGCCGAGGGATTTCTTGGGAGCTTCTTTCTTGTCACGCGGGCGCTGGATGCGGTTGGTCACGTCCAGGGGCCGCATGCCTTGGAGCCAGGGCGCTTTCTTGGGGCAGAGGTGGTGGAGGCGCTCCATGAGCCGCGTCGCCCGTATCTAGCGGAGGGCGAGGCAGCGAGAGGGATGGTGCGGGAGAGCCCCCCTGCGGCGCTGACGAGCTCAGTGATGCCAGCGAGCCATTCTTTGTAGAGGTCGTCGATGGGGTAGTAATGCAGGAGCTCATGTGCCAGAAGCAGCACGGCTTGCGCGTCCGTGGGGGCGCGATGAGCATGGGACGACAAGCCAGCTGGGGTCAGCGACGGGGTGGCGGTGCGGCCTTCCCGCCGCACCGAGGGGTGCAGCAAGGATGCTTGCTGCTCGTTCCTCGCCGGGCCGGTGGCGGCGTTGGAGGCAGGCGACGGAGAACGACGGGGAGGCCCATCGATAGGAGTCGTCTGGGTGACGCGTGTGGCGAGAGCGGCCCGGCGCTCAGCGCGGGCTCGGCGGGCGTCCAACATGGATGCGACGAAGCGATGGGACGCGGATCAACGGAAGGAAGATTTCGGCGCACCCCTACCTGGCGCGCCAAATGTCGGATATCGGGTTCCGGCAAAACCCTTAAGGTTCGAACACTGGGGTGCGCACGAAGACTTCCCCCTACTGAAAAATGCCCTCATCCTCGCCGCAATCTCTAGGCTAGCACGATGAACTCACAACACAAGAGACACGAGATTTATACAGGTCCGGGCCACCGTTGTGGTGTAATACCCTACTCCTGTGTGGTGGTGGTGGATTGCCTCTTGGGCTGATGATGAAGAGTACAAGGGAAGAACAGCCTCGCGAGGAGAGGTGTTCTTGAGATTTTGTGGTGTGTAGATGAACTGAACGATCCGTCTCTAGATGAGATTCCCCCTACTGTGGTGGCTAGCCCTATTTATAGAGGCCCTGGTCCTCTCCCCAAATATTGAGAGGGAAGGGATCCAACAACGGCCATTTTGAAAGGGGACAAATAGTACGAGCTATCCTGACTAAAGGTGGTCTTTGCCGGTCAAAGGCGCTGGTGATGACGCCATCTTGGGCTCCACGATAACCTCCATCCTGTCGTCCTGCTAGTCTTGGTCTTGTTGCACCGATATGGAAACCTTTGCCTGATGCCTCAGTACTCCGCGCCTGCGCTTGCCCCCTTAGCACCAAAGGGGAAACAAGGACACTGCGCGGGCTGGCGCCCGCCTGGCCATGGTCGTCATGGCTTGCATCACGGGAACCTCGCGAGGTACCCCTCGCCTTGATCTCTCTGCCTTCCTCGCGAGCCTGCCTGGTGAGGCCACCCCTGAGGAGGCCTTGTGTCGTCCGCCCTGCGAGGCTTGGCCCCTCGCGAGGGTCTTGAGTGTTGGTTGATGAAGACGGGCTGTACTGGGCCACTGGTGGAGCCATGCCGCGGGCCGCAGGTAGGCAAGTCTGGGGACCCCCTGTTCGAAGAACACCGACAGTCGCCACCTTCTTCTTCCTCTGCAACCGCCGGACTCCGCCGCGTCGATCCGCTCCGTCTGCTGCTACTAGGACTCTCGAAGAGCCTCCTTGTACTCCTCGGTGAGCAGCGTGCCCTTCCCCTCTTCCTCGCTCTCGATCCAGAGCCCGTAGCCTCGCTCCGCCGTTGCTGTTGCTTCTACTACCACCGCCGCTCATCATGATGCTGCCTTCATGGTTCTACAGCTCAACTGAGCACCACTATGTTTATGGGCTTCCGTTCATGCTGCACATGCGCTTGTGTTGCCCGATCTTGATCCCTTGGATCGATCTGCTCTAACCTGTAATCGGCCCCCGTGACCGAAGCTCGGCTCCTTGCACGCACACACTCCTGCTCCCGCCGCGCCCCCACGCGCCCTCGCCAGCTCCTCGCTGCACCCGCATCGGCTGCTTACTGCTGCCGTTTCGCCCCAGCTGCAACCACCTTCGTCAGCCCGCACCACTCGCACTCGCGCCCCTGTCAGAGCCCGACGCCTTCTACTCCGCGCCCGCCGCCACCACCTTCGCTAGCCACGCCGGCCCCACTCACCCCACTCTCCACTTCAGCCGTCCCGCTCACTGCCGCACTCTGCTGCTGCTCCCTCTGCTTCTGCCGCCTCCGCTGTACTAATCCGCCTGGCCGCGCCTGCCAGGGCTGCCGCCGCCCGGGGCCTCACTCTACTCCCCACCCTAGTCACTCGTTGTGAGCCCACCGGCGCCATGCATCCGTGCGAGCCCAACCGCCCCCCTGCCTCGATTAATTAGGACACCCCCCCACTAACTCTAACCCACCCCCTACCCCACTGACAACCGGGCCCCAAGGCGCTAATTAAATAAGTTAATTTTTAATAAAATTGTTAGTAGAACCAACATGCGGGTCCCACTAGACCCGCTGACAAGTCAACCATTGACCAGTCAACTACTGAGTCAGCAGTTGACTGGCCCCACCTGGCAGCCTCATAGTACAACCCAGGGTGCACTGCACCAGGTGCACCCAACCATTTCTGCCTTTTTGTTTTGATTTGTTAAATAACATAATTTCAGGAAACTCTAGAAAATCGTTTAAGACTTTGTTAAATCATATAAAATAAACTGTAAGTCAGATGAAAATAATTTACATATGAAAGTTGATTAGCAAAATGAGGCAAACCAATACGCTATGCACATACCTGTCAGATGCCTCTAGCACTGCAAACATGGAACCTTCCCCTCCGATTCATCTGTTTGACAGATGTATGAAACCGACAAAACATTCTAGTTAAATTCCCGCTTCGTGTGGAATGTGTAGCACTGTGTTAGTCGCCCCCAGTGTAGCGTTTTGATTTGTCATACTTTGTGATGCTTTGTTTGTTCTATTATTTATTATGTTCCCCCTCCGTCACTTCTTTTCGGTAGACCACAAGACCGCGGTTGAACCGGTGCTTGACTGCTTCACCGTTGAAGGTTCTTATCTGTCTTCAGTGCTTCCAGGCAAGCAAACCCCCATTGATCATTTCGATATCGCCCATTCGGTCGTGGAATTGTCATGTTAGATGTCCTAGTGAAAGGACTTAGTCGTGGAGCCATCGCAACTAGGAAGCTTGAAGGGGTTAATCGGGACAAAGGACATGAGGATTATACTGGTTTGGCCCCTTATGGTGAAGGTAAAAGCCTACGATCCAGTTTTGAGTGGGATTGCTTATGTCTCGATTACCAGGGAGCGGAATCGCTTGACCTAGCTCTCGATCTGATGTTACTTGCCCTGAACCACCGTCGGGTCGTCCCTTTATATACAGAGGTCGACGCCCAGCAGCTCATAGAGTCCCGGCCGGCTCATAAACAGTGTCCGACTCGGTCTCTACCTATTCTTGCCTTACAATACAAGTTATGTACATATGGCGGTTTATCTCAACGGGCTTTAAGTCGCCTTTGGGCTTTGGGCCCTTAACTGAACCGCCATCTTCAAGATTGTCTTGGGCTTCAAGAGTCCTTATAGGTATAACCCGGCCCCTCCTAGGCGGGTCATACTTAATAGTTATATCCCCAACATTAGGCCCCAGATTGATTTGAACTGGTTCATGTCAATCTTCAACACTTATGAAAAATTGTTTGCTTCTTTACTTGTATAAAATTTTGTAACCCGCCATGACATCACCTTCCATTAATACATGTTTTGTCCAACATATCTTAACAGGTCCTTATCTTAATGACCATCCCAAGAATCGAGGCGTCCTTGTAGCTGGATAACCATGTTTTCGGCCTCCTCATTTTTCGCGCCCACTTATCAGTCTTCCCTTATAGATAGACACGACCAGGTCTTTCCTCATTCTCCCCTTTCCTCATCTTCTTCCTCTCGCAACCCTAATGCCGCTTGAGCTCCGCCGCTGCTGTAGAGCATCTCGTCTTCCTCAACCTCGACCGCTGCATCAACCTGAGTCGATCCAGAGAACGGCGGCGACCCTCCACAGTAAATCTGCATTTGTAAGTCTTCTCCTTCCCGCACCTCAGATCTGCATTAGGGTTTGCAAGTTCCTCTGTGTTCTTCATGGTTCATCATGGTTTCTTTGTAGTTCTTCCACCCCGGCCTTATTTGATCCAAAAGTAGTATGGAACTCATGCGGTAGTTGTTTCGCGTCCATTTTTTATACTAGCAGATCCCTTTTTCTTGTAGAGAAGCCTCATTAGAACTCATGAACTCATCTATACCACGTTTTTAGGTCTAGAATATTTTCTTTTCTGAACAGCTGTTTGATTCAAAATAATAGTTGCAACCTATGAAACTTGTTTATGCAACACTTAGGCAAAAACTGTATTTGTTAGATCCACCTAGCCTTGGCGACTCTAATCATCGGATTAAAAAGGCAATGCTCAATTGATAATCTTGACCACCCATGGCAGTTTAGATAACTTAACTGCTTATGGCGCTCATGGCGGCTTTAAATAATCTGACATAATTAGCCTTATACCATTAGGCCCCTTTATAAGCCGACATCTTGAATATCCACTGTAATGTTTTTCTTAGGCTTTCATCACAATGGCACCCAAACCACCCACTTCATGCAACTGGGTCAAATCCATCGTCACAGACAATACACTTGATGACTTTGTGAAGACCGGCTATCTACCGAAGAAGGAAGTTATGTCATATCGCGCTCTTGATCCGACGGAGGAAAAGCCTCAGCCCAAAGTGGGGGAGGTCATTGTCTTCACTGACTTTATGAACCGGGGTTTTTCACCACCCGACTCAAAATTCTTCTGGGATGTCCTGCACTTCTTTGCCTCCATCCTCAAGACATCGAACCAAATTCCGTGTCTAATATTTGCAATTTTCAAGTGTTTAGTGAGGTATATCTCGGAGAAGAACCCAGCTTACTACTCTTCAGAGAGTTATTCTACTTGAACCGCCAGAACGAATGTGCCAATGGAGCTAGCTTGGAGCTTGGCAGGGTCTCAATACAACATCGGAGAGACGTCATTTTTCCTTATGCCAATCCACCAGTCATCCCAAAGACTGGAACCAGACATGGTTCTATTGTCAAAACACTTCTTCGGCTGATGAGAACCCTCTGCCCGGGTTTCGTGCTCTGCGTCTTGACTCCAATCACCCGCTTCGTGACAAGATTACAGCCGCCGAACGCCAGACACTCGCCCCCACCATGGCTAAAACCAAGGCTCTTCTGGGGAACGGGCTAAACGGTATCGACTTAGTCCGAGTTTGGCTCGCCCATTGAGCCGTCGCCCTGGTCTGATGGGTACCTACACGAGCACGAAGGATGACCCTCTGTGACACAGTTCTGACAATTTTCCTGACCATGTCATCAATGACATGACAAAGTCTCTCATAATGAAAGCCTAGCAGAGTGTGGTAAGGTGGGCTTAAGCCCCTTCTGCGAAGCTAACCCGGCTGCAGCGGTAAGCCGCCCATCTGAAATAATTACCTTCATCCCTTGATGTTTTATCTGTATTCACACTTTTGCTGATTCTCACAGGCTGGTGATAAATTCTGGAAGGCTAAATATGATCATGAAGCTGTGAAGAAAGCCAGGAAAGCCAAGAGTGCCGCCAGGAAAGAGGCTGCGAAGAAGAAGGGCAAGAAAGCCACCGCCTCTGACTTGCTTCGGCTAGAAGATACTTCTGAGTCGGAGGTAGCCCTTGACTCTCTTGGCTCCTTTTTTAACCACCTTATTGACACTGATTATCAGTAGGAGGACACAGGAACAAGTAATGGAAAGGATGAAGAGGTAACTATCATTTCCTCTGACTCCGAGCCTTTGCCAAGATAGAAAATCCGAAGAGAAACCCAGAGAGTAAGATTTTCACATCCCTTAGCTTATCAAGATCCTCAATTTCTTTCGAAGCGACAGATTCATGAGAGCCGGAGGCAGACCCGGACCAGCAAGGATGCGGAACTCTCCTCTGGCTTACGGAATACACCAAGGAAGCGCCAGAACAAGGTCACCTCCGATTGAAATCCCTTTTATCCTTTGGTGGGTCTCACTCGTCAACCACTCAACTCTTCTGACTCGAGTTATCAGGAAACTTCACCTCCCTCCGGCAACTCAATGCAGTCCAACTTGCCGGCTTTCAAGACCACTCCAGGGTAATGATGACTTACTTATCCTGTATTCATTTCAATTCTTTTTATTTGTACTGATCTTTTGATCGTATGCAGCGGAAAAGCAAAGCCTAGCAAAAAGGTAAAGAAGAACAAGCCAGCCGAAGAGCCGATTTTCAAAGAGCCGGAACTTGGGATGGTCGCGCCTGAGGCCTCTGCTCATGAGCCGCCACCTGAACTAGCTCATGACACGCCAACACCAACTGCTGACCCGCCTGCTGAACAAGCCGTCGATGGTTCTGAAAACCCGAAAGTCCCTAGCCCGGCCAAGACAGACGATTCGCAAAGTGCTGATGTTGAGATTACCAGGACCGGCTTTGCTGAACCAGGAAGACCAACTATGTTGGCCAAGTGTTCTGCCAAAGAAAAGCACTTGGAACGTCGCAAGGCCAGGTTTGATGTTGTTGATTATACTCACATGAGTATTGGAGAAGTTTTTTCTGGCTATCTGAGCCAAGTACACAATAGTTGTGACGTTGAAAGTGATATGGTGAAGCAGATGCACCAGAAGTTTGAGGTACAATCCCTTCTCTGTACTAATTTATCCTTACTATGCCAGCCCCCAAGTCAATTGCTTATGATGAATATGTTGTAGACTTAGAAACAAGCTTAATAACATTAGTGATATATTCGGATAACATGTAAGAAACCGGCTTACTCCGTAGTCCCCAAGGGCCGGCTTAATCAACATGGTTGAGCCGGTCCTTCATATGCTTGTATAGAATAAAATACTTGTAAAACTTTAACCGCAATATGCATTAGCCCCCAAGTTCCAAGTACTCTTGCTTGCAAAGTGCTTGGGACTTACTCTCATGAACCGCCACTTAGGTAAAATTCTTCGGTAGACATTAGCCCCCAAGTGCCAATTGTTGTTGCTTGCAAAAGGCTTCGGACTTAATATTGTATGATAATAGTCATGATTTTGACCTGGTATTTGTACATGTGTCACACCCTAGCTAGTTCATGCACTAGAGTGCTCACATCATGTTTATCATTCGTCAGAAACTTGAAATGGGGATGACAGAACCCCCGGCATCCCCTGAAACAAACTAGGGTTAACTAAAAATATTTTCAATGAACCTGAAATGCCCTTCTAAAATGTCCATCACCTTTGCCTTGGTATTAAACCACTGCCAAAAATGGTGCACAAATTTCTGGGTCATCTTAAGGTCACTGGATTAAATCATTAGTTATTTGAATTTGGGCATTTAAATACTATAAAATATTTAAAATGCTCAAATAATCCCAAACTAAAATGTTCCATGTTGGATATATTCCAAACAGTGGCCATGTGCAGTTTGGTGATTTTTGGAGATGCCTAAGTATTTTTAGAAATGCAACAAACTTACAGAAATAAAATAAAATAGAAATAAATGGGAAAGGGACTTACCTGGCCAAACCCGCGCCTCGGCCCTCCTGGCGGCCCAGCACGGTGCTGGCCCGTGCCAGCCAGTTGCTTCGTCCTCGCCAGGTAGGCAGGGAGGTGACACTGACGAGCGCGAGCTCGCCACGGCGCCACCTGCTTGCCCCTTCGCCCGCGGACGAGCTGGACGACCTCCACGTCGCGCCCTCGACCCCCTGGACACATCCATTCGCCCCCATCGCCTCTCCTTCGCCTCCCTCCGCCATGGCCAACGCAGCCGCTGCCACCTTGTCGTTGTAGCCGTAGCCACCGCCATCTCCGTGCCGCCTGACCATGTCCAGCAGCTCCGCCATTGTCTTCTCCATCGAGCAGGCCGAGCCCCGAGCACTCGCGTGCCCCGAAGCCACCGAGCAACCTCGCCCGACTCCACTACCGCCGGAGATCCCCTTCGCCGTCACCCTCGCAGCAGTTTGTCCCCAACCGCGCCGCCTAGCTCATCGTCTTCACCGTGAGCTTCTGCCCCTTCCCTCCCTCTCGTTCTTGTTCTCACGCTCTGCTTCGACAACAACGAGCAGCACCGCACGCGCCACCGCCTAAGCTCGTCACCGACGATGCTCCGGCCAACTAACAGCCATGCCACCTTGTCCAATGAGTTTACCTCATCATGTAGATCACGTAGGAGCTGGCCTTGAGCCTCCAAGAGCACCACAACAACGGGTCCGTCCTCACCCAAACTTTGGCAGCCGCATAGCTCGTCGCCGGCATCATTTTCGGTGACCTGGAGCTCCACCACCACCACCACTCGACGCGGCTCCCTCCCAGCTATGCATAGATGGTCTCCGCCGTGCTTTTGGTCGACGGAAGGCAAATCCCGCAGCCTCCACCGTGTCTGGTCATCGCCGGTGGCTAAATGCTGGCGAGTCAGCATGGTTTGACCACGTGTTTGACTCCCAAGAGTCACTGACATGTGGGCCCTACCATCTGGTCAAACCTGGGTTAGTTTTAAACTAATCCTAATTAACTTAATTAACTAACAGAGACACTGACCAGTGGGTCCCACTGGTCAAGTTTGAACTAGGCGCCCCTGTTGACCTGCTGATGCAATGCTGACGCAGTAATCCCTTTTTCTGGATTTAATCTTATTTAGAAAATTCCAGAAAATAGTGCAAACTTCAAAAATTCATATAAATTAATCTGTAACTCCAAATGCAAAGTGTTATATATGAAAAATGATCAGAAAAATTCAATCTATCCATCTATACTAGTTTCGTGCATGTTTAAACAAGTTAACTTGCTGTTTAGTGCAAAACATGATAAAGCACTATTTAGGATCATTTATGGGTTTGCAATTTGAATCTTTGGTTCTAAATGACTCAAACTCATGTGGTCATAATTGCATTAGCCCAATACACTCATCTTGCCATGTCTCATGCATGCATCATATTGTTGCACATTGTTTGGTGTTGATTATATATAGGTGCTCTCTGCGGCAGGTTCTGCTCCGGAAGAGTATCATGAAAATCCAAACGAGGAGCAATACCAATCTAGGAACCACAAGGCAAGCAACCAACCATTTGATCATATCGATACAATCCCATGTTCTCGCTCTTGCTCTCTTTTACTGCATTTAAGACAACGCATTTCAAACTGTTGTGTGCTCCGATAGTTGAACCCATTTCCTCTGCATGACCTGTCATTGCCACAGTAACTAGATGAAACCCACTAGCCTGTGTAGGAATTGATTGAGCCATGTATATGATTTTTCCTACCTTGCTATGCCTGCTATGCTTAGAGTCGAGTCAGGTCTGGTTCATCTGGGTCATGGGCTAGAGTGAAATGATCATGTCGGTAACGAGAGTGATGGTGTTGAACATGATTTGCTTAAGGTATCGATGAGAGGCCATGTAGGAGTACATGGTGGGTTGTTTCATTGGAACAGTCCTTAAGCACTGAGATATGTATGTGTGATTTAAGATTCAGCTACTACCATGCATTGGGCCCTGAAATATGACCCCGCTCGACTTCTTATCCACCCTAGTCCTCTGTCCAGGAGTTGCAAGTAGTTTCTGGTGTTTGTAGCTTACTTGAGGCCGTGGGCAGCGCTGACCCTCGGGGTGGGCTGTGATGCGGTAGGTACGTGGCCAGGCATGCCGGGTACCCATTAGGTGTCTCGGAACCCTGTACACATTGTTTGGGGCCGTATGTCAAAACCTCGACCGGACTCCCTGCGGATGGAACCTGAATAGGTGATAAACCTGGACTAGAGACTTAGGTGTTTAGGTAGGTCGTGGTCTACACCCACGTCGGCTTTCACTTGAAGTCTACCGATCACATGTCGTGTGCAGATGCTAAGTGGTGGAAACATGTATGAGGAAGTACACCCCTGTAGGGTCAACACCATCTATTCGAATAGCTGCGTCCACGGTAAAGGACTACTTGGTTGCCTATACAGTTCATAGACAAGTTAATGGATACTACTAAAAGCCTCAAGATAAGCGTGAGTGCCGAGCATGGCTCTTCTGTAGGATGACGGGCGTGGATCCTCGGTAGTGTATTGAAGTGGTGTGTAGTGGACTCGAGTGCGCAGAACAATTTCAAGTTGGTGTCTCGTAAGATAGCTTAGCCAAGAGTCAAAGCTGGCTTGCTGCTATAACCCCGCCAACCCTTCTTGATAATGTGCATGTATGTAGGATCAGATGTAAGACTTGTTGAGTACCTTTGTACTCATGTTTGCTTAATTTACGTTTTACAGAAGACGCTGCAACCCTTCTGATGGGTTGTTCATAGACGTTGATGTCGACGAGTAGGATGGAGCCCAGGTGGTGATCCTAAGCTCACGATGGACCGTGTAGAATAGCCAGGCTTCCTCAAGCCTCTTTTATTTTCTATATGTCTTTACCCAGACATGTTACTTATGCTGTTGGCTTGTATGTTTGTATGACTTGAATGCTGGGTCGTGTGACACATACTTCTGTGTATGATATGTATGGCTCTCTAAGCCTTTAAATAAAGTACTTGAGTTGTAGAGTCATGTTGTGATGCCATGTTGTATGTACACATATCGAGCATATTGTGTGTATGATTGAAATGCTTGGTTTGTGTGGGATCTAACTACCTAGTTGTTTATCCTTAGTAGCCTCTCTTACCGGGAAATGTCTCCTAGTGCTTCCACTGAGCCCTAGTAGCTTGCTACTGCTCCGGAACACTTAGGCTGGCCGGCATGTGTCCTTCTTCGTTCCTATGTTTGCCCCTACGAGGAAATGTCACGCGATGACTATCGGAGTCCTGTTAGCCCACTATAGCCCGGTTTACCAGAGTCCTACTAGCCCAATTGCTACAGCCCGGATTCACTCATTGATGACCGACACGTTCGTTGCTGGGTCACGTATGCCTGTCCAGTTAGTGCCACTTTGGGTTCACGACTAGCCAAGTCAGCCCGGCTTCCTTGTTATATGGATGCTAGCGATACTATCATATACGTGTGCCAAAAGGCCCAAATGGTCCCGTTCAAGTTAAGCCGACACCCGTGGGAATACCGTGCGTGAGGCCGCAAAGTGATATGAGGTGTTACATGCTAGATCGGTGTGGCATTGAGTTGGGGTCCTGACAGCGTTGGCATCAAAGCCGGACTGCTTGTAGGTTCTTCAAGCCAAACTGGTCGATGTTGAGTCTAGAAATGATTTAGTTATATGTAGGGGAACTGATTGTGGGATGGAACGTAAGGTTCTTTTTACTCTTTTACCTCATGGCATTCTGATCTAAGTCAGTCCATTCTTTCCACCGGGGGTTAAGGACTAGGATCTCTCCTCTCTATTAGGTTCACGTGTTACTAATCCGTAGTACCTTATAGGATTGATGGTTACAAGCCTAGTTCAGTTCTACTACCCCAATATGTTGATAAGTTGGACCCAGAACCTTGATATGATGTTTTTGAGTGTCTATGCAATATTTTGCAAAGTGTCTCAAAATCCTTTTTGAGCATTTACAGCCGTTATGTTGTCCAATTTCTGCTAGAAATTATAATGTCTTTAATTTGTTGGTGATCCAGATGTCGACCCGCACTGTTCATTAGGTGGTTCGCCCGACCCGCGGCATTGACATGCCCAGGTATACAGCTATGATGGTATGGGTGATGATTGAGGTCGGTTATCGATAGTATCCTTAGTATACCGTCGAGGAGCAGTTCCACGATTTCAACCAGAGCCAGTTCATCTGTACTGTGATGATTTTTCCAGCCTATCCTGGTTCCACTGACCTTCTGCACTAGTCCTATGGACTCGGTATCACCATAGAGATGTCTGTTCAGGACGCATCCTACTCGATGATTTCTATCGTCCGAGCTGGGTATGCTTCGCTGAATGACACTGAGTTTTGCTATTTACCGGCGGCACACACGGGTTCAGAGGGCTACTACACCAGGTTCTATGCTGATGCTGCTCACGAGGAGCCACTTCTGCGCACTACTACCGAGATTCTAGAGGAGAGAGATCGGGAGAACCGTGCTCTACGCATGGAGTTGTATAACACTCGCCAGGATCACTAGGCTACACTGACGCGACTTGCACCAGCCATTCAGATAGGCTACCTGGATATGCGTGACATGTATCCTGTTCGCACATGTCTTCCGGCTCGCATGGATTATGCAGACGTTGGAGGTATCATGCCTCCACGTGGGCACCATCTTCCACCCTTCGTGGGGCCGAGGCCTCATCCGAGCCCGTACGGTCCACAGTCTCGACGTGATCATGAGTTCCCAGATCCACACGTGCCACTTCTAGGCTATGCGGGGGATTTCTACGAGTACTACTATGGAGCTGGAGATGACTGAGCCGGATCGCGACACTAGTAGTTTGTAGTAGTCGTATTTCCACGTGCCTGCGTGTCCTGTGGAATATGACGTAGTTTGCACTAGCTTCCGGAGGTGTAGAAAAATAATGTATAGGAGCTTGGGATGCCTCCGATGAGATGTAATCTTCCTTTCACCACAGTTGTACTCAGTTTCGTCTTGTACCAAACCATGTATGGCGTGTATGACGATGGAATAAATGTAGCAGTTTCTGTAACTACCATGTCATACGGATGATCATCTTGCATTCCGAGTTATCCATTACATTCTGCACTTTTATGTTAGAATCTTATCATTCTGGACTAAACCATTGTCTTGTTTTCCTAGGATGGTCAACACATGCAACAACCCTGCTTCCCCAGAGCAGGATGAGGGTAGTGGGGCTAGAGATGCAAACCTACCTCATCCTCCTTCTTTGGCTGAGGTCATGCTGGAGGCCGAGAGGAACAAACGGGAGACCAACTGTTTGCTGGAACGCATCAAACAGAACACAACACTGTGCCAAAGGAACGACTTGGTGTCTCTCAGCGACTCTATCAAGTTACACTCACCCACCTTCCATCACTCTGTCGAGCCCCTCGACGCCGATGATTGGTTTCGCAGCATTACCCACAAGCTACGTTCTGCACACATAGCCGAAGTTGACAAGGTCACATATGCTGCCTATTATCTTGAAGGCCCCGCCAGTCTCTGGTGGGAGAACTATGAGGCCATGCACCCAGCTGGCCAGGTCACTACTTGGGCAGAGTTCAGTGAGGCTTTCCATGAACACCACATTCCGGAAGGTCTTATGGATCGCAAGCGTGAAGAGTTCTGCAGTTTCACCCAAGGTAGACTCACTGTGGATGCATACAGCAGGGAGTTCGGTAACCTAGCACGTTATGCAACTGAGGAAGTTTCCACCGATGCCAAGAAGCAGGCAAGGTTCCGCAAGGGACTTAGCCCTGAGCTTCACCGTGATCTCCGTTTGCACGAGTGCACTTCCTTCCAGAAGCTTGCAAACAAGGCTATCAGTGCTGAGACAGGTCAGACTGATTTTGATGCTTCACGCAAGCACGGCCGTGACACTGGTTCCTCATCCGGTTCTGGGTCTGAGAAGCGCCGAGTGTGGGTTCCTAACACCGCCATGCCACCCAGGTTCATACTGAGGCCATCCTATCAGGCGCCTCGCCCAATCCAGCAGTATGCACCAGCTAAGTCCGATGGTGGGTCAACCAACAATGCTCCTCCACGCACCAGCACTGTGATGTGTTTCAAGTGTGGAGAACCAGGCCACTACATGCGAGAGTGTCCCCAAACCAACCCGAACCCAACCAGTCTGGAAAGGCTGTTGGCCGTGGCAAGCCAACAGGGAAGGTGTACTACGCCAAGCCGGCCATCGCTGTGTTGGGGAACGTAGCAGAAATTCAAAATTTTCTACGCATCATCAAGATCAATCTATGGAGTAACTAGCAACAAGAGAGAGGGGAGTGCATCTTCATACCCTTGAAGATTGTGATGCGGAAGCGTTGCAAGAACGCGGTCAGTGGAGTCGTTCACTAAGCGATTCAGATCGCGGCCGAATCTGATCTAAGCACCGAACAACGGTGTCTCCGCGTTCAACACACGTATAGCCCGGTGACATCTCCTCCTTCTTGATCTAGCAAGGGGAGAGGAGAAGTTGAGGGAGAGCTCCGGCAGCACGACGGCGTGGTGGTGGAGCTTGCAGTTCTCCGGCAAAGCTTCGCCAAGCACTACGGAGGGGGAGGAGGTGTTGGGGAGGGAGAGGGCTGCGCCAGGGGAAGGGTGAAGCTCCCATGCGCCTCCCCACTATATATAGGGGTGGAGCGGGCTGGTTTCTTGCCCTCCAAGTCCATTGGGGCGTTGGAAAATGTGGGAGAAAAGAAATCCCGTCATTTCCTTCCCCACCGATTGTTATCCCCCTTTTTTAGGGATCTTGATCTTATCCCTTCGGGATATGATCTTATTCCTTCTAAGGGGGGATCTTGGTGCGCCTTGACCAGGGGTGTGGGGCCTTTCCCCCACTACCCACGTTCATGTGGGTCCCCCCATGCAGGTGGGCCCCACTCTGGAACCTTCTAGAACCTTCCCGGTACAATACCGAAAAATCCCGAACATTTTCCGGTGGCCAAGATAGGACTTCCCATATATAAATCTTTACCTCCGGACCATTCCGGAACTCCTCGTGACGTCCGGGATCTCACCCGGGACTCCAAGCAACATTCTGTAACTGCACACTAATTCCCATAACAACTCTAGCGTCACCGAACCTCAAGTGTGTAGACCCTACGGGTTCGAAAATCATGCAGACATGACCAAGATAGCTCTCTGGCCAATAACCAACAGCAGGATCTGGATACCGATGTTGGCTCCCACATGTTCCACGATGATCTCATCGGATGAACCACGATGTCAAGGATTCAAGCAACCCCGTATACAATTCCCTTTGTCAATCAGTGCGTTACTTGCCCGAGATTCGATCGTCGGTATCCCAATACCTCGTTCAATCTCGTTACTGGCAAGTCACTTTACTCGTTCCGTAATGCATGATCCCGTGACTAACTACTTAGTCACATTGAGCTCATTATGATGATGCATTACTGAGTGGGCCCAGAGATACCTCTCCGTCACACGGAGTGACAAATCCCAGTCTCGATTCGTGCCAACCCAACAGACACTTTCGGAGATACCCGTAGTGCACCTTTATAGCCACCCAGTTACGTTGTGACGTTTGGCACACCCAAAGTATTCCTACGGTATCCGGGAGTTGCACAATCTCATGGTCTAAGCAAATGATACTTGACATTAGAAAAGCTTTTAGCAAACGAACTACACGATCTTGTGCTATGCTTAGGATTGGGTCTTGTCCATCACATCATTGTCCTAATGATGTGATCCTGTTATCAATGACATCCAATGTCCATGGTCAGGAAACCATAACCATCTATTGATCAACGAGCTAGTCAACTAGAGGCTCACTAGGGACATGTTGTGGTCTATGTATTCACACATGTATTATGGTTTCCAGTTAATACAATTATAGCATGAACAATAGATAACTATCATGAACAAGGAAATATAATAATAACCATTTTATTATTGCCTCTAGGGCATATTTCCAATAGTCTCCCACTTGCACTAGAGTCAATAATCTAGTTCACATCACTATGTGATCGTAATGAATCCAACACCCATGGTGTTTGATCATATCTCGCTTGTGGGAGAGGTTATTAGTCAATGGGTCTGAACCTTTCAGATCCATGTGTGCTTTACAAATCTCTACGTCATCTTGTAGATGCAGCTACCACGCGCTATTTGGAAGTATTCCAAATAACTGCTTTACTATACGAATCCGGTTTACTACTCAGAGTCATCCGGATTAGTGTCAAAGTTTGCATCGGCGTAACCCTTTACGACAAACTCTTTTACCACCTCCATTATCGAGAAAATTCCTTAGTCCACTAGTTACTAAGGATAACCTTGACCGCTGTGCTGTGATCCATTCCTAGATCACACTTGTTCCCCTTGACTGACTCATGGCAAGGCACACTTCAGGTGCGGTACACAGCATAGCATATTGTGAGCCTACGTCTAAAGCATAGGGACGACATTCGTCCTTTCTCTCTCTTCTGCCGTGGTCAGGTCTTGAGTCTTACTCAATACTCACACCTTACAGCCAAGAACTCCTTCTTTGCCGATCTATTTTGAACTCCTTCAAAATCTTCTCACGGTATGTGTTCATTTGAAAGTACTATTTAGCATTTTGATCTATCCTTATAGATCTTGATGCTCATTGTTCAAGTAGCCCAATCCAGGTTTTCCATTGACAAACACTTTTCAAATAACACTATATGCTTTCTAGAAATTCTACAACATTTCTGATCAACAATATGTTAACAACATATACTCATCAGAAATGATATAGTGCTCCCACTCACTTCTTTGGAAATACAAGTTTCTCATAAACTTTGTATAAACCGAAAATCTTTGATCATCTCATCAAAGCGTATATTCCAACTCCGAGATGCTTACTCCTGTCCTTAGAAGGATTACTGGAGCTTTGCATACTTGTTAGCATCTTTCCGGATTGACAAAACCTTCTGGTTGTATCACATACAACCTTTCCTCAAAAAAAAATTGTCGAGGAAACAATGTTTTGACATCCTATCTGCAAGATTTCATAAATAATGCAGTAACTGCTAATATAATTCCAACAGACTCTTAGCATCGCTACGAGTGAGAAAGTCTCATCATAGTCAACTCCTTGAACTTGTCGGAAAACATCTTAATGACAAGTCGAGCTTTCTTAATGGTGATACTTACCATCATTGTCCGTCTTCCTTTTAAAATCCATCTGTACCCAACAGCCTTACGACCATCAAGTAGTTCTTCCAAAGTCTATACTTTGGTTTCATACATGGATCCTCTCTCGGATTTTATGGCCTCGAGCCATTCGTCGGAATCCGGGCCCACCATCGCTTCTCCATAACTCGTAGGTTCATTGTTGTCTAGCAACATGACCTTCAAGACAGGATTACCGCACCACTCTGAAGCAGTACGCGTCCTTGTCGACCAACGAGTTTGGTAGTGACTTGATCCGAAGTTTCATGATCACTATCATCAGCTTCCACTTCAACTGGTGTAGGCGCCATAAGAACAACTTCTTGTGCCCTGCTACACACTAGTTGAAGTGACGGTTCAATAACCTCATCAAGTCTCCACCATCCTCCCACTCAACTCTTTCGAGAGAAACTTTTCCTCGAGAAAGGACCCGATTCTAGAAACAATCCCTTTTGCTTCCGGATCCGAGACAGGAGGTATACCCAACTATTTTTGGGTGTCTTATGAAGATGCATTTATCCGCTTTGGGTTCGAGCTTATCAGCCTGAAACTTTTTCACATAAGCGTCGCAGCCCCAAACTTTATAAGAAATGACAGCTTAGGTTCCTCTAAATCATAGTTCATACGGTGTCTTCTTAATGGAATTGTTTGGTGCCCTATTAGAGTGAATGCAGTTGTGACTAATGCCTAACCCATAAACAATAGTGTTAATTCGATAAGAGTCATCATGGTATGCACCATATCCAATAGGGTGCAGTTACGATGTTCGGACACACCATCACACTATGGTGTTCCAGGCGGTATTAGTTGTGAAACAATTTCCACAATGTCTTAATTGTGTGCCAAACTCATAACTCAGATATTTATCTCTGTGATCATATCATAGACATTTTATCCTCTTGTCACGATGATCTTCAACTTCACTCTGAAATTACTTGAACCTTTCAATAATTCAGATTTGTGTTTCATCAAGTAAATATACTAAGAATCTACTCAAATCATCTGTGAAGTAAGAGCATAACGATATTCACTCCGTGCCTCAGCACTCATTGGATTGCACACATCAAATGTATTACTTCCAACAAGTTGCTCTCTTGTTCCATCTCACTGAAATCGAGGCCTTTCAGTCATATTGCCCATGTGGTATGATTTGCATGTCTCAAGTGATTCAGAAACAAGTGAGTCCAAATGATCCATCTCCATGGAGTTTCTTCATGCGTATATACCAATAGACGTGGTTCGCATGTCTCAATCTTTTCAAAAATGAGTGAGTCCAAAGATCCATCAATATGGAGCTTCTTCATGCGTTTTATACCAATATGACTTAAGTGGCAGTGCCACAAGTATGTGGTACTATCATTACTATCTTATATCTTTTGGCACGAACATGTGTATCACTACGATTGAGATTCAATAAACCATTCATTTTAGGCGTAAGACCGTTGAAGCTATTATTCTCCTTAAATGAATAACCATATTGCAATAAACATAATCTTGTCATGTTTATGCTCAACGCAAACACCAAATAACAATTATTTAGGTTTAATACCAATCTCGATGGTAGAGGGAGCAGGTGATGCTTGATCACATCAACCTTGGAAACACTTCCAACACACATTGTCATCTCACCTTTAGCTAGTCTCTGTTTATTCCGTAGCTCTTTTATTTCGAGTTACTAACACTTAGCAACCGAACCGGTATCTTAATAACCTGGTGCTACTAGGTGTACTAGTAAAGTACACATTTAATACAATGTATATCCAATATACTTCTGTCAACCTTGCCAGCCTTCTCATCTACCAAGTATCTAGGGTAGTTCTGCTTCAGTGATTGTTCCCTCATTACAGAAGCACTTAGTCTCGGGTTTGGGTTCAACCCTGGGTTCTTCACTAGAGCAGCAACTAATTTGTCGTCTCATGAAGTATCCCTTCTTGCCCTTGCCCTTCTTGAAACTAGTGGTTTTACTAACCATCAACAATTGATGCTCCTACTCGATTTCTACTTTCGCGTGTCAAACATCGCGAATTGCTCAAGGATCATCATGTCTATCCCTGATATGTTATAGTTCATCACGAAGCTCTAATAGCTTGGTGGCAGTGACTATGGAGAACCATCACTATCTCATCTGGAAGATTAACTCCCACTCGATTCAAGTGATTGTAGTACTCAGATAATCTGAGCACATGCTCAATGATTGAGCTTTTCTCCCTTAGTTTCCAGGTTAAGAAACTTGTCGGAGCTCTCATACCTCTTGATGTGGGCACGAGCCTGAAATCCTAATTTCAGCTCTTGGAACATCTCATATGTTCTGCGACGTTTCAAAAAATGTCTTTGCTGCCTCAATTCTAAACCGTTTAACATTATGCACTAAACTACCACGTAGTCATCAAAACGTGTATGTCAGATGTTCGCAACATCCACAAACGACGCTCGAGGTTCAGCACACCGAGCGGTGCATTAAGGACATAAGCCTTCTGTGCAGCAATGAGGACAATCCTCAGTATACGGACCCAGTCCGCATAATTGCTTCTATCAACTTTCAACTAAAACTTCCTCTAGGAACATATCTTAAACAGTAGAACTAAAGCGCAAGCTACGACATAATTTGCAAAGTCCTTTTGACTATGTTCATGATAATTAAGTTCATCTAATGAACTCCCACTCAGATAGACATCCTTCTAGTCATCTAAGTGATACATGATCCGAGTCAACTAGGCCGTGTACGATCATCACGTGAGACGGACTAGTCATCATCGATGAACATCTCCATGTTGATCGTATCTACTATGACTCATGTTCGACCTTTCGGTCTCTTGTGTTCCGAGGCCATGTCTGTACATGCTAGGCTCGTCAAGTGAACCTAAGTGTTTTGCGTGTGTAAATCTGGCTTACACCCGTTGTATGTGAACGTTAGAATCTATCACACCCGATCATCACATGGTTCTTCGAAACAACAAACTTTCGCAACGGTGCACAGTTAGGGGGAACACTTTCTTGAAATTTTAATGAGGGATCATCTTATTTATGCTACCGTCGTTCTAAGAAAATAAGATGTAAACATGACAAACATCACATGCAAATCATAAAGTGACATGATATGGCCAATATCATCTTGCGCCTTTGATCTCCATCTTGAGGCACGACATGATCACCTTCGTCACCGGCATGACACCATGATCTCCATCATCATGATCTCCATCATCGTGTCTTCATGGAATTGTCTCGCCAACTATTACTTCTACTACTATGGCTAACGGTTTAGCAATAAAGTAAAGTAATTACATGGCGTTTTCAATGACACGTGGGTCATACAATAAATTAAGACAACCCCTATGGCTCCTACCGGTTGTCATACTCATCAACATGCAAGTCGTGATTCCTATTACAAGAACATGATCAATCTCATACATCACATATATCATTCATCACATTATTTTGGCCATATCACATCACATAGCATACCCTGCAAAAACAAGTTAGACGTCCTTTAATTGTTGTTGCATGTTTTACGTGGCTGCTATGGGTTTCTAGCAAGAACGTTTCTTACCTACACAAAAGCCACAACGGTGATATGCCAATTGCTATTTACCCTTCATAAGGACCCTTTTCATTGAATCTGATCCGACTAAAGTGGAAGAGACTAGCACCCGCTAGCCACCTTTATGCAATAAGTGCATGTCAGTCGGTGGAACCTGTCTCATGTAAGCGTACCTGTAAGGTCGGTCCGGGCCACTTCATCCCACGATGCTACCAAATCAAGATAGGACTAGTAACGGTAATCAAATTGAACAAACCAACGCCCACAACTACTTGTGTTCTACTCGTGCATAGAATCTACGCAATAGACCTAGCTCATGATGCCACTGTTGGGGAACATAGCAGAAATTCAAAATTTTCTACGCATCACCAAGATCAATCTATGGAGTAACTAACAACAAGAGAGAGGGGAGTTCATCTTCATACCCTTGAAGATCGTGATGCGGAAGCGTTGCAAGAACGCGGTCGGTGGAGTCGTTCACTAAGCGATTCAGATCGCGGCCGAATCCGATCTAAGCACCGAACAACGGTGTCTCCGCGTTCAACACACGTACAGCCCGGGGACGTCTCCTCCTTCTTGATCCAGCAAGGGGAGAGGAGAAGTTGAGGGAGAGCTCCGGCAGCACGTGGTGGTGGAGCTTGCAGTTCTCCAGCAGAGCTTCGCCAAGCACTACGGAGGAGGAGGAGGTGTTGGGGAGGGAGAGGGCTGCTCCAGGGGAAGGGTGAAGCTCCCATGCGCCTCCCCACTATATATAGGGGTGGAGGGGGCTGGTTTCTTGCCCTCCAAGTCCATTGGGGCGTTGGAAAAGGTGGGAGGAAAGAAATCCCATCATTTCCTTCCCCACCGATTGTTATCCCCCTTTTTTAGGGATCTTGATCTTATCCCTTCGGGATATGATCTTATTCCTTCTAAGGGGGGATCTTGGTGCGCCTTGACCAGGGGTGTGGGGCCTTGCCCCCACTACCCACGTTCATGTGGGTTCCCCCATGCAGGTGGGCCCCACTCCGGAACCTTCTAGAACCTTCCCGATACAATACCGAAAAATCCCGAGCATTTTCCGGTGGCCAAAATAGGACTTCCCATATATAAATCTTTACCTCCGGACCATTACGGAACTCCTCGCGACGTCCGGGATCTCATCCGGGACTCCAAACAACATTCTGTAACTGCACACTAATTCCCATAACAACTCTAGCGTCACCGAACCTCAAGTGTGTAGACCCTACGGGTTCGGAAATCATGCAGACATGACCAAGACAACTCTCTGGCCAATAACCAACAGCAGGATCTGGATACCGATGTTGGCTCCCACATATTCCACGATGATCTCATCGGATGAACCACGATGTCAAGGATTCAAGCAATCCCGTATACAATTCCCTTTGTCAATCGGTACGTTACTTGCCCGAGATTCGATCGTCGGTATCCCAATACCTCGTTCAATCTCGTTACTGGCAAGTCACTTTACTCGTTCTGTAATGCATGATCCCGTGACTAACTACTTAGTCACATTGTACTAAGTGGGCCCAGAGATACCTCTCCATCACACGGAGTGACAAATCCCAGTCTCGATTCGTGCCAACCCAACAGACACTTTCGGAGATACCTGTAGTGCACCTTTATAGACACCTAGTTATGTTGTGACGTTTGGCACACCCAAAGCATTCCTACGGTATTCGGGAGTTGCACAATCTCATGGTCTAAGGAAATGATACTTGACATTAGAAAAGCTTTTAGCAAACAAACTACACGATCTTGTGCTATGCTTAGGATTGGGTCTTGTCCATCACATCATTCTCCTAATGATGTGATCCCGTTATCAATGACATCCAATGTCCATGGTCAGGAAACCATAACCATCTATTGATCAACGAGCTAGTCAACTAGAGGCTCACTAGGGACATGTTGTGGTCTATGTATTCATAGATGTATTATGGTTTCCAGTTAATACAATTATAGCATGAACAATAGACAATTATCATGAAGAAGGAAATATAATAATAACCATTTTATTATTGCCTCTAGGGCATATTTCCAACACGCTGCACGTGGCCATGTGAACTGTGTCTTGGCTGAAGAGGCTCAGGAGGATCCTAACGTCGTTCTCGGTACACTCCTTGTTAATTGCCACCCGACATCTGTTCTTTTCGATACTGGAGCATCTCATTCATTTATATCTAAAAACTATGCTTCTTTGCATAACACCGCATTCTGTTACATGCCTGCTACCATGGAAATCTCTACTCCTAGTTCTAGATGGCAAACTTCTAGAGTAAGCCATGGGAATGAAATTCAGGTCGACAGATTTGTTTCCCTTGCTTCGTTGATAGCTCTCAATTCTTTGGATATTAATATCATCTTGGGTATGGACTGGATGTCAGCCCATCATGTTAAGATTGACTATTTCTCTAGGACTGTTCAACTTACACACCCATCGGGAGAGGTAGTCAATGTCTTGACCCGAATAGCAAAGCGCCAGCTGTATTCTCTTAATGCCGGTCCTTTACCAGACCTCGAAGACGTTCCGGTAGTCCGTGACTTTCTGGATGTCTTTCCAGAAGAGTTCCAGGTGTCCCACCTGACCGAGATGTCGAGTTCGTGATAGATCTTATTCCAGGAACTTTCAAATCTCTAGAAGACCCTATAGGATGGCACCACTAGAACTAGCCAAGCTTAAGAAACATCTCGACGAGTCCTTGAAAAAGGATTTTATCCATCCTAGTTCGTCTCCATGGGCTTGTCTCGTCCTCTTCATCAAGAAGAAGGATGGTACGGATCGGATGGTTGTAGATTATTGACCCGTTAACTTGGTCAAAATAAAGAACAAGTATCCGCTCCCCAGGATCAACGATCTGTATGATCAGCTCGCTGGATCCTCAGTCTTTTCTAAGATGGATTTGAGGTTGGGCTACCATCAAATCAAAATCAAGAACGGGGACATTCCCAAAACGGCCTTTATTACTCGTTATGGCCAATACGAGTACACCGTCATGTCCTTCGGTTTAACTAACGCTCCAGCCACTTTCTCTCGGTTAATGAACTCAATCTTCACGGAGTATTTGGATAAATTACTCATGGTTTACCTCGATGATATACTCATCTACTCGAAGAATGAGGAAGAACATGTCGAGCATCTAAGGCATGTGTTGATGAAACTTCGAGAGCATCGCCTTTATGCCAAATTCTCTAAATGTGAATTTTGGTTGCCAGAAGTGACCTATCTAGGCCATGTAATCTCTGGTAAGGGTATTGCTGTCAATCCCGAGCGAGTTCAAGCCGTTCTTAATTTTAATCCACCTGAATCGGTCAAGCAAGTTTGGAGTTTCCTTGGCTTAGCGAGCTATTGTCGCTGTTTTGTCGAGAACTTCTCCAAAGTTGCTAAACCTCTAACTGAACTCCTCAAGAAAGATAAAAAGTTCTAGTGGACCCCACAATGCGAGCACAGTTTTCAGGAACTAAAAAGACGCCTGACATCTGCTCCCGTACTGGTACCACCAGATTTCTCCAAGGACTTTGTTATCTATTGCAACGCCTCGCGACAAGGACTAGGTTGCATTCTCATGCAAGATTGTCACATAATTGCTTATGCTTCACGACAATTGCACCTACATGAGGAAAATTATCCTACACATGATCTAGAGCTTGCAGCTGTAGTCCATGCACTCAAAACCTGGCGACATAACCTCCTTGGTAATCGTTGTGAAATCTTCACCGATCACCAAAGTCTGAAGTACATATTCACCCTACCGGATTTGAATCTCAGGCAAAGACATTGGGTCGGGTTGATCACAGATTTTGACTTAGGGATAACTTACACCCCAGGAAAAGCTAATGTCATGGCTAATGCACTAAGTTGTAAATCTTATTGTAATAATCTGATGTTACAACAAATTCAACCACTTCTCCATGAGGAATTTCGAAAGCTTAACCTTCACATTGTTCCTCAAGGATTCCTTTCCACCTTGGTGGCGAAACCTACTCTTACAGATCAAATCATCGCTGCCCAAAAGCGAGATAAAGGGATATCCAGGATCAAGGGGAACATTGCTAGTGGAGATGCCAAATGTTTCTCTGCAAATGATCATGGTGTTGTGTAGTTAGAGAACCGTCTAGTGGTTCCCAAGAACTAGCATCTACGCAGTTGATCCTTAAGGACGCTCATGAATCCCCTCTCACCATTCATCCCGGAAGTACTAAGATGTATCAGGACCTACACCAGAGGTTCTGGTGGACTAGGATGAAGAGAGACATTGCTCAATTTGTTGCTAATTGCAACGTCAGTCGTCGTGTTAAAGCAGAGCATCAACGGCCTGCTGGCACCCTTCAACCTTTAGCTATTCCTGAGTGGAAATGGGATAAAATTGGTATGGATTTCATTATCGGTTTTCCCAGGACCAAAAGAGGGAATAACGCTATCCTCTTTTTTATTGACCATCTCTCCAAAGTGGCCCATTTCTTGCCTGTTCGTGAGAATATAACCACTAGGCGTCTAGCAGACTTGTATATCCCCCAAATAGTGTCTCTCCATGGTGTCCCACAGGAAATTAACTCGGATCGAGGAAGTCTCTTCACCTCTCGATTTGGGGAAAGTTTCCAAAATGCTATGGGAACCCATCTTTCTTTTAGCACCGCCTTTCACCCTCAGTCAAGTGGTCAAGTAGAACGCGTCAATCAAATTCTAGAAGACAAGCTTCAAGCTTCTGTAAAGCTCCTTTTGAAGTTCTCTATTGACGAAGGTGTCGAACGCCTCTTAACTGGTTAGAAACCGGGGAAAGACAATTCTTTGGCCTGGATATGATCCAGGAAGCAGAAGAGCAAGTTCGCATCGTTCCTGAAAAGTTGAAAACAGCCCAATCTCGTCAAAAGAGCCAATATGATCATAAGCATAAGGCTATGACTTTTGAGGTTGACGAGAAGGCTTACCTTCGGGTTACTCCGCTGAAGGGAACCCATCGCTTCAGTACCAAAGGCAAATTGGCTCCTCGCTACATTGGACCCTTTCGCATTCTTGCCAAACGAGGAGAAGTTGCCTACCAATTGGAACTACCTCCGCACCTCTCCAAAGTCCACGATGTCTTCCACGTTTCTCAACTCAGGCGTTGCTTCTCGGATCCTATCCGTGGAGTGGACCACGAAACGCTTGATCATCAAGAGAATCTCACATATCAAGAATACCACATTCGTATCCTCGATCAAGCCGAGCGTACCACTCGACGCCATAATATCCAATTTCTCAAGGTTCAATGGTCGCACCATTCTGAGAAGGAAGCAACTTGGGAAACGGAGGATCGTCTTCGACTTGAGTACCCCGCCTTCTTTCCGGAGGATCCTAAATCTCAGGGCGAGATTTTTCTGAGTGGGGGTGAGTTGTCACACCCTAGCTAGTTCTTGCACTAGAGTGCTTGCATCATCAGAAACCTGAAATGGGGATGACAGAACCCCCAGCACCCCCTGAAACCAACTAGGGTTTACTAAAAATATTTTCAATGAACCTGAAATGCCCTTCTAAAATGTCCATAATCTTTGCCTTGGTATTAAACCACTGCCAAAAATGGTGCACAAATTTCTAGGTCATCTTAAGGTCACTGGACTAAATCGTTAGTTATTTGAATTTGGGCATTTAAATACTATAAATATTTAAGATGCTCAAAAAATCCCAAACTAAAATGTTCCATGTTGGATATATTCCAAACAGTGGCCATGTGCAGTCTGGTGATTTTTAGAGATGCCTAAGTATTTTTAGAAATGCAACAAACTTACAGAAATAAAATAAAACAGAAATAAATGGGAAAGGGACTTACCTGGCCAAACCCACGCCCCGGCCCACCTGGTGGCCCAGCACTGTGCTGGCCCATGCTAGCCAGCTGCTTCATCCTTGCTAGGTAGGCAGGGAGGTGACACCGACGAGCGTGAGCTCGCCACAGCGCCACCTGCTTGCCGCTTCGCCCGTGGACGAGCTAGACAACCTCCACGTCACGCCCTCGACCCCCCTGGACACATCCATTCGCCCCCATCGCCTCTCCCTCGCCTCCCTCCGCCATGGCCGAAGCAGCTGCTACCACCTCGCCGTCATAGCCGTAGCCACCGCCGTCTCCGCGCCGCCTGACTGCGTCCAGCAGCTCCACCGTCATCTTCTCCATCGAGCAGGCCGAGCCCCGAGTGCTCGGGTGCCCCGAAGCGACCGTAGCAACCTTGCCCGACTCCGCCACCGCAGGAGATCCCCTTCGCCGTCACCGTTGCAGCAGTTCGTCTCCGACGGTGCTGCCTAGCTCATCGTCTTCGCCGTGAGATTTTGCCCCTTCCCCTCCCTCTCGTTCTTGCTGCCGCCCTCTACTTCGACTACAATGAGCAGCACCGCACGCACCGCTGCCTGAGCTCGTCACCGACAATGCTCCGGCCAACTAACAGCCACGCCACCTTGTCCAACAAGTTTACCTCATCACGTAGATCACGTAGGAGCTGGCCTTGAGCCTCCAAGCGCACCACAACGACAGGTTCGTCCTCACCCGAACTCTGGCAGCCGCACAGCTCATCGCCGGCCCCGTTTCTGGTGACCTGGAGCTCCACCACCACCACCACTCGACGCGGCTCCCTCCCAGCTACACGTAGATGGTCTCCGCCGTCCTTTTGGTCACCGGAGGGCAAATCCTGCAGCCTCCGCCGCATCTAGACATCACCGGCGGCTAAACGTCAACGAGTCAGCGTGGTTTGACCACGTGTTTGACTCCCCAGAGTCACTGACATGTGGGCCCTACCGTCTGGTCAAACCTGGGTTGGTTTTAAACTAATCCTAATTAACTAACAGAGACACTAACTAGTGCGTCCCACTGGTCAGGTTTGACCTGGGCGCCCCTGTTGACCTATTGATGCAATGCTGACGTAGTAATCCCTTTTTCTGGATTTAATCTTATTCAGGAAATTCTAGATAATAGTGCAAACTTCAAAAATTCATAGAAATTAATCTGTAACACCAAATGCAAAGTGTTATATATGAAAAATGATCAGAAAAATTCAATCTATCCATCTGTACTGGTTTCATGCATGTTTAAACAAGTTAACTTTCTGTTTAGTGAAAAACATGATAAAGCACTATTTAGGATCATATATGGGTTTGCAATTTGAATCTTTGGTTCAAAATGACTCAAACTCATCTGGTCATAATTGCATTAGCCCAATACACTCATCTTGCCATCTCATGCATGCATCATATTGTTGCACATTGTTTGGTGTTGATTGTATATCGGTGCTCTCTGCGGCAGGTTCTGCCCTGGAAGAGTATCGCGAATATCCAAACGAGAAGCAATACCAGTCTACGGACCCACAAGGCAAGCAAGCAACCATTTGATCATATCGATACAATCCCATGTTGTCGCTCCTGCTCTATTTTACTGCATTTAAGACAACGCGTTTCAAACTGCTGTGTGCTATAGTAGTTGAACCCATTTCCTCTGCATGACCTGTCATTGCCATAGTAACTAGATGAAACCCACTAGCATGTGTAGGAATTGATTGAGCCATGTGTATGTGTTTTCCTACCTTGTTATGCCTGCTATGCTTAGAATCGAGTCAGGTCTGGTTCATCTGGGTGATGGGCTAGGGTGAAATGATCATGTCAATAACGAGAGTGATGGTGTTGAACACGATTTGCTAAAGGTATCGATGAGAGGCCATTTAGGAGTACATGGTGGGTTGTTTCATTGGAACCGTCCTTAAGCACTGAGATATGTATGTGTGATTTAAAATTTAGCTAATACCATGCATTGGGCCTTGAAATATGACCCCGCTCGACTTCTTATCCACCCAAGTCCTCTGTCCAGGAGTTGCAAGTAGTTTTTGGTGTTTGTAGCTTACTGGAGGCCGTGGGCAGCGCTGACCCTCGGGGTGGGCTGTGATGCGGTAGGTATGTGGCCGGGCATGCCATGCACCCGTTAGGTGTCTCGGAACCCTGTACAGATCGTTCGGGGCCGTATGTGGAAACCTCGACCGGACTCCCTGTGGATGGAACCTGAATAGGTGATAAACCTGTACTAGAGACTTAGGTGTTTAGGTAGGTCGTGGTCTACACCCACGTCGGCTTTTGCTTGAAGTCTGCCGAGCACATGTCGTGTGCAGACGCTAAGTGGTGGAAACATGTATGAAGAAGTACACCCCTGCAGGGTTAACATCATCTATTCGAATAGCCGCGTTCGCGGTAAAGGACTACTTGGTTGCCTATACAGTTCATAGACAAGTTAATGGATACTACTAAAAGCCTCAAGATAAGCGTGAGTGCCGAGGATGGCTCTTCTGTAGGATGACGGGGGTGGATCCTCGGTAGTGTATTGAAGTGGTGTGTAGTGGACTCGAGTGCGCAGAACAATTACTAGTTGGTGTCTCGTAAGATAGCTTAGCCAAGAGTCAAAGCTGGCTTGCTTCCATAACCCCACCAACCCTTCTTGATAATGTGCATGTATGTAGGATCTGATGTAAGGCTTGCTGAGTACCTTTGTACTCATGTTTTCTTAATTTACGTTTTACAGAAGACGCTGCAACCCCTTCTGATGGGTTGTTCATAGACGTTGATGTCGACAAGTAGGCTGGAGCCCAGGTGGTGATCCTGAGCTCACGATAGACCGTGTAGAATAGCCAGGCTTCCGCAAGCCTCTTTTATTTCCTAGATATCTTTACCCAGACATGTTACTTCCGTTGTTGGCTTGTATGTTTGTATGACTTGAATGCTGGGTCGTGTGACCTGTACTTGTGTGTATGATATGTATGGCTCTCTGAGCCTTTAAATAAAGTACTTGAGTTGTAGAGTCATGTTGTGATGCCATGTTGTATGTACACATATTGAGCATATTGTGTGTATGATTGAAATGCTTGGTATGTGTGGGATCTGACTACCTAGTTGTTTATCCTTGGTATCCTCTCTTACCAGGAAATGTCTCCTAGTGCTTCCACTGAGCCCTAGTAGCTTGCTACTGCTCCGGAACACTTAGGCTGGCCGGCATGTGTCCTTCTTTGTTCCTATGTCTGTCCCTACGGGGAAATGTCACGCGATGACTACCGGAGTCCTGTTAGCCTGCTACAGCCCGGTTTACCGAAGTCCTGCTAGCCCAATTGCTACAGTCCGGATTCACTCATTGATGACCGACACGTTCGTTGCTAGGTCACGTATGCCTGTACCTATAAGTTAGTGCCACTTTGGGTTCACGACTAGCCATGTCAGCCCGGGCTCCTTGTCATATGGATGCTAGCGACACTATCATATACGTGTGCCAAAAGGCGCAAACGGTCCCGGGCAAGGTAAGGCGACACCCGTGGGTATACCGTGCGTGAGGCCGCAAAGTGATATGAGGTGTTACATGCTAGATCAGTGTGGCATTTAGTCGGGGTCCTGACAACAGGCCACCACCAGTCAACTTGAATCAGAAGTATCTGACTTGAAGAACCGCCTAGAAGCACAAGAGATGGAAACCCAAAGAGCCAACCCCAAGTTTGAATTCAGTATATCTGAACAAGAGAAACCAAAAAAAGACTTTCAAATGGAGAAAATGGTCTGGGCTGATGAAAAGATTGCCTTGATCAATCGAGCGGAGAAGGCAGAGGCGGCTCTTGAAGAGCGTCCGTCGAATTATCCGGCTTAAAACGCCATGTATCTCATATGGTCTCAGCAATCTTTGGTAAGTCTCCCTACAAGTGTTAAATACTTGAATCTTTCTATTGATCATATAAATTTTCATTAACTCACCTGACATTGCTATGCAGGCCCCAGGAGTTCAAATCTTAACCAAGACATGCTGATAAAGCTGAAGGCGGTTTACACGCTGGTGGAACAACTCTACACTAGATCTCAGCGTGCCTTAGCCACAGTGGCCCTGTCCAATGAAGTTACCACACTCCTGGCGGATGTACCAAGGAATCTTTCTGTGCTACCCCAGCAGTTCAATGAACTAAGGCGATCATCTGCAAGAGCCAGAGCCGTGGCTGCCTTAAGCCGGGCCAAAGCTTGGCTACCGGAGTTAGACTCGGCCGACATCGCCATTGGTTATCCAAGCCTTAAGTAGGATGGAACTCCCTTTGAACAGGAAGACTTCACCACTTGTGTGAAGGAGATACGCCCCGTGGCCACCCTGATAGCTGATGAAGCGGATCTCACCAAGTATCAGCCGGGTTATCACGCGGAAAACCGGAGAATTCCAACGCCAGATTATAAAGTGACCAGCCTCATCCCCCCAATCCGTAAGCATACCTTCGCCCCTGAAGTTGACCCGGCCGGACTAATTGATGATGAAGCTGAATTTGAAGCTTTGAATGGCATTGACTGGTCATCATCAACCTTCCAGGAAAGGGAACATGGCGAAGAAATGGAGAGGGCTGACTCGGACACTTCAGGTCAACACAAGAATTAATCCGCCAGGCGGCTCATACCTGTGATCTGCTGAAAAAACAATATTAATCATTTGGACTCGGGGAGTCATGTAATAGGGTAGAAATAACTTTGTTTTTCTATGCCATCATGCACGTTTTTGGTGCTCAACACTATTAAGCCGCCATCTTATATTCACTCGTATTATACTTATCATCTGTTTTCCTTATGCTTTAGCAAGTCTCTGAACTGTCCTGCACATAGAAATAGATCACAAAATCCCTTGGTGGCTTACCGCAGGGCGGGTCATAATACCTTTATATATATAGCCATTAATATGGAAAAAGAGTCACAGATAAGCCTGTCGTGAAATATAATTTTGAAACACAACTATAATATCATACCTGTGATCTTTGGATTTTTACTGCCGGTTTATGTGACCCGAACAGTAAGGGTGATAACCCAATCTTTGGAAATCAACACTTCCAAAGATATGATGATTCTCATATGTTGGCGACTTTTCATCCAAAATCAAGCTGGGTTAAATTTAAACCACACTTACATTTAGATCTTTGAACAAAAAAGTCTCAAATCAAAAGAAAGGCTGCTTTCAAATAAAACTTGAACCAAATAGAAAGAAAAAAATTCAAGGCTTCTAATTTGAATACGATCAGTAAATCGTTCCGAAGGGGTTAAGCTAGGATTCGAATACGATCATGTAGCCCCCAGTGGCTTTGGCGTTGCGCCGATCAAGAGGGTACCGATAGCTATGTTCTCTTTGGTTCGAATACGACCTACGTTTGAACAGGAAGCCCCCTAATGACCTTGAGAGTTTTTTAATGACTCTGACTCGAATACGATCAAAGTCGGACCCAAAAGGGGTTAAGCTATGATTCGAATACGATCAAGAAGCCCCCTAGTGAGTTTGGCATTGTGCCGATCAAGAGGGTACTAACAGCTATGTTCTCTTTGGTTCCAATATGACCTATGTTTGAACAGGAAGTCCCCTAGTGATCTTGAGGTTTAACAGCTAGATTCGAATACGATCAGGAGCCGGACCAATAGGGTTAAGCTAAATTTGAATACGATCAGCCCCCAATTGGTCATTTGAAATGACAATGATGAAGACATATGATCTTTGAGGATGAAAAGGACAGAGGTCCTGCTTTATTACTTATCATAATATATACATCGTCAAAATATGTACAGCATGAGAACCGGTGGCTCAAGTGTAGTAAGGCCGAAGATGAGAGATATTCCACGGCCGGCGGGTCTCCTCCTCCGATTTACATGAGTCTTTGTGCTCTCGAACATTGATAAGGTAGTATGACCCGTTGTTTAAGTTCTTGCTGACCACAAAGGGCCCTTCCCAAGGCGGGGATAGTTTGTGTGCATCAATTTGATCCTGGATGAGCCGGGGAACCAAGTCGCCTTCCTGAAAGGTTCCGGACTTAACCCGGCGGCTGTGATAACGGCGCAGGTCCTGCTGATAAATCACTGATCGAGCTGCTGCCAGGTCTCGCTTTTCATCTAACAGGTCAAGCGCATCCTGACGCGCTTGTTCATTTTTAGCCTCAACATAAGCCGCCATGTGGGACGAGTCATGATGAATGTCACTAGGGAGAACCGCCTCGGCTCCGTAAACCATGAAGAAATGTGTATATCCCGTAGACCTGTTAGGAGTAGTATTGATGCTCCATATCACAGAGGGTAACTCCTCAACCCAACAACCTGGCGTCCGTTGCAAGGGAACCAAAAGCCGGGCTTGATGCTTTTCAAGATTTCCTGATTGGCTCTTTCAGCTTGACCATTGGACCGGGGATGAGCCACTGATGAAACATCAAGCCGAATATGCTCACGTTGACAAAATTCTTCCATGGCGCCTTTAGATAGATTGGTGCCATTGTCAGTTATAATGCTGTGTGGAAAGCCGAAGCGAAATATCACCTTCTTCATGAATTGAACCACCGTAGCTATGTCACACTTACTAACTGGCTCTGCCTCAACCCACTTTGTGAACTTGTCAACCGCCACCAAGAGGTGGGTATTTCTATCCTTGGACCTTTTGAAAGGCCCAACCATGTCAAGCCCCCAGACTGCAAACGGCCAAGTAATTGGAATCATCCTCAACTCTTGAGCCGGTACATGAGCATGTCTCGAGAACTTCTGACAACCATCACATTTAGTGACCAGATCCTCCGCATCAGCATGAGCCGTCAGCCAATAAAATCCATGACGGAAAGCCTTGGCCACAAGGGACTTTGACCCGACATGATGGCCACAATCCCCTTCATGAATCTTGCGAAGAATTTCTTGGCCTTCCTCAGGAGAAACACAATGCTGAAACGCCCCAGTGACACTGCGGTGATGCAACTCGCCATTGGCAATTGCCAGTGACTTAGACCGCCGGGTTATCTGCCGGGCCAAGGTTTCATCCTCAGGAAACTCGCCCCGGGTCATGTAAGCCAAGTATTGCACTGTCCAATCTGGGATGACGTGAACAGCCGCCACCAATTGTGCTTTCGGGTCAGGAACAGCCAAGTCTTCCTCTGTAGGCAGCATGACAGAAGGGTTATGCAGAATATTCAAGAAATTATTAGGCAGCACCGGCTTACGCTGAGACCCCGGCCGGCTTAAGGCATGAGCCGCCTCGTTCTTTCTATGGTCAATATGCTCCACTTGGTAACCCTTGAAATGTCCAGCAATGGCATCAACTTCACGGCGATAAGCCGCCATGAGAGGGTCCTTGGAATCCCACTTGCCTGAAACTTGTTGAGCCACCAAATCTGAGTCGCCAAAGCACCTTACCCGGCTTAAGCTCATCTCCTTAGCCATCCGAAGACCATGGAGCAAAGCCTCGTACTCAGCTGCATTGTTAGTACAAGGAAACATCAACTGTAGCACATAACAAAATTTGTCACCTCGAGGGGAAGCTAAAACAACTCCAGCCCCCGAGCCTTCCAATTGCCTAGACCCATCAAAGTGAATAGTCCAATATGTGTTGTCCGACTTCTCTTCAGGCATCTGCAGCTCTGTCCAATCGTGGATGAAGTCCACCAGTGCTTGAGACTTGATAGCAGTGCATGGCACATACTTTAAATCATGAGGCCCAAGTTCAATGGCCCACTTGGCGACTCATCCTGTGGCTTCTCTATTTTGAATGATATCTCCTAAAGGAGCAGAACTGACCACAATGATAGGATGGCCCAGGAAATATTGCTTAAGCTTCCAGCTTGCCATGAACACCCCATAAACGAGCTTCTGCCAATGTGGATACCGTTGCTTGGACTCAATAAGTACCTCACTGATGTAGTAAACCAGCCGTTGAACCGGATGTTCCTTGCTAGCCTCCTTGCGCTCCACCACAATGGCCACACTTACAGCACGTGTATTAGTAGCCACATATAACAGTAATGGCTCCTTATCAATGGAAGCAGCAAGGACCGGCGGCTCAGCTTGCTGTCTCTTCAAATCTTCAAAGGCGGCGTTAGCAACATCAGTCCAGACGAAGTCGTCTATCTTCTTCATCATCTGATACAGTGGTATGGCCTTCTCACCTAACCGGCTTATGAACCGGCTTAAAGCGGCAATATGACCCACCAAATGTTGTACATCATTGATACACGCCGGTTTAGCCAAAGAAGTTATTGCCTTCATCTTCTCTGGGTTAGCCTCAGAAGTTCCACACAACCTGTTAGTCACTCATGTTGGTTTGCTGTCGGGCCTTGGTAGTTCATGGTCGGTCCCTGTTTATGTACTCAATGGAAGGAATACAATCCCTGGTTTGGTCGGCACAGAAGAAGCTCCTCCCCTGCTCAATGCATCACCACATCCGTATCAGCTCCCGTACTATACTTTGATGCAGCAGGTCGGGATTGACGAGATGGCTGCACAGGATGCGCTGAATGAGGCTGCTTGGAACCCACCGGCCCAGGAACCTGAACAGTTTCAGGAGAATGGGTGGCGCGCCTGGCCTGTCATTCCCCCGCCATACCACGGTTTCAGCTTCAGAAACTTCTTCCAGTATAATGGCCCGTCTCTGATGGATGGAGTGGACCTGAGCACAACATCCGGGACACGCTGTATGATGTCTGGGTCTCGGATGAGGAAATTGAGCAGGTGGAGACTCTGGCAAACAATTTTGTTCTTGGAGATCCTCTGGCGTGCACCGCTTTCTTTAGAGCTGGTAGCAGTTCAGTTAATCTGTTGTTTGCTTTTGACCAAGATTTTCTTCGTTGGTTTGGAGGCATGCTCAAGCGCATCTACACTCTGGCTCTTCTTGATTTGCAGTCTGACTCAGTGATGCTCTCTATTAACCCTTTCAGAGTGATTCAGAACACCTTAGACTCAGTTTGTGCTATGTGGATCTCTACGTTGTCGCCTGAACCTGATTTTGCCTCTGTTCACTTTGGTGCAACCTTTCAGCTGGGTGCTCGCATCATTCCTCACAGCCGGATGTAGGAGATAGCAGATGACAAGGCTGACATGTCTGATGTGGAGTGGATTATGGCCAATCGATCACCAGGGCTAAAGGCCATCACTGCGGATCTGCTCGCTGGCACGGACCATCCGTCCTTAGATATTTTCACTCGTGGTACGGCTCTTCAAGCGCTTGCCTCGTCTTCCCTCTTTGTGGCCACCAATTCGTGCAAGGCTAGCGTGCCGTTGGACATAACAGCTATCAGGAGAAGCACCAGATCGAACAAGTACGATGGCTTCAAGATCAACCAGGCCACAGACATCAAACAAGCCAAATCTATGGTGACAACTTGTGATGTGCCTTCTGTTATGGCAATCTCTACTGCTGCTGCTCTTGCTCAGGTCTCTTCTACAAGCCCACCTCCGACTTCAATTGTAGAAATCCAACTGGTGGTTAGCCACTGTGGAATTGCTCCTAAGGATCTTTCTGTGGAGAAACTGCTCGATGGACAGCAGCTGGCGCCTTCTTCTGAAGACTGAGATCCCCCTGTCGCCATGAATAAATCCTGGAATGTGTTGTCTTGGAATGTCAGAGGAATAAACTCTGACAGTAAACTTTTGGCTCTTCGTAATGCGATAGACTCTAGTGGATGTTCTGTGTTATGCATTCAGGAAACTAAGCATGAATCTTTTGATCTTGCATTTATTAAAACTTTCTGTCCTAAAATATTTGATAAGTTTGTGTTTGCCCCCTCGGTGGGTGCTTCGGGTGGTATTCTTACAGTCTGGAATAGCTCCCTCTTTGTCGGCTCACCATGGTTGGTTGAGTCATATGCTGTGGGGTTCTCCTTCGTTTCCTCACAGTCGAATGAGACCTGTAATTTAGTTAATGTTTATGGTCCCTGTTCTGGTCAGCGCCGGGTGGATTTCAGCTCGTGGTTATTTGATCTCAATATACCCAGTAATGAAAATTGGTTGATTCTGGGGGACTTTAACTTCATTCACTCACCGGCTAATAGAAATAAACCGGGTGGAGATGCTGCTAATATGCTCCTGTTTAATGAAATTATCCGTGCACAATCTCTTATGGAGTTACCTGTTAAGGGTCGATCGTTTACTTGGAGTAATATGCAAGATGATCCCTTGCTTGAGTAGCTTGATTGGTTTTTCTCCTCATCAAACTGGACCACTGTTTTCCCAAACACGATGGTGTTGCCGCTTGGTAAACCAGTCTCTGATCATGTCCCGTGTGTTGTAGCCATTGAATCAAAAATCCCCAAGTCCAAATTATTTCGATTTGAAAACTATTGGGTCCAACATGAGGGTTTCTATGATGTGGTCGCTCGCTCCTGGTCCAAACCTTGTCACGCTCCAAATGCGGCTGCACTTATCTGCAAAAAACTGAAGAACCTCCGTATGAGCTTAAGAGATGGAGCTGTGGTATCTCCAAACTTAAACTCATGATCCAGAACAGTAATGAAGCTCTTGTGCATCTGGACAGTATAGAAGATAAAAGAGCTCTTTTCATCCAGGAAAAAATTTCAGATGCATACTGAAATCACATCTTAATAGGTTGTTGAAGTATCAGAATGAATATTGGAGGAAACGGTGCACGGTAAGATATTTCAGGTTTGTTGATGAAAACACTAAACTTTTCCAATCCCTGGCAACCTGCGGGATGGAGACGTTGTGGTTAGTGATCACGTTGGCAAAGAAGGAATTTTGTACAAAACCTACAAGGAGTGTCTGGGATCCTCCAAACCTACTACCATGCGTTTCAATCTACCCCGGATAATCAGACGAATCCCTGGCCTGGATGTGCTGTCTCAACCTTTCTCTAAGGAGGAGATTGACGCAGTAGTGAAAGATATGCCAACCGACCGTGCCCCGGGCCCTGATGGCTTTAATGGGTGTTTCATCAAGAGCTGCTGGCCGATCATTAAAGAGGATTTTTATAAAATGTGCCACGATTTCCATGAAGGCAACCTGGATACTGGCAGCATCAGCGAAGGGCTTATTACCCTGATTCCTAAATCTTCTTCTCCTGAAACTGCCAATGACTATAGACCAATAACTTTGCTGAATTGTTGTCTCAAAATTATCACCAAGATCCTGGCTAACCATCTGCAGAAAGTCATCCTGAAGATCGTCCATAGAAACCAATACGACTTCATTAAGGGGAGGACCATACAAGAGTGCCTTGCTTGGTCGTTTGAATATATCCACCAGTGTCAGAGGTCGTCGCGTGAGATAATGCTGCTCAAATTGGACTTTGCCAAAGCTTTTGACACCATCGAACATGCCCCAATGATGGAGATCATGAAACATATGGGTTTTGATGACAAGTGGCTGGGGTGGATGAACTCTATCTTTGGTTCTGGTGTGTCTTCAGTCTTTCTCAACGGGGTTCCGGGCAGAAAATTTCAATGCAAATGCGGGGTGCGCCAGGGCGACCCCCTCTCTCCGCTGATTTTTGTTCTCGCTGCAGACCTTCTCCAGGCTGCTGTCAACGATGATTTTGCTCAGGGTTTGATCGATCTACCCATCCCATGCAGTCGGGATGGTGACTATCCGGTGGTACAATACACAGATGACACAATCATGGTGATGCCTGCGTGCCCTGTCCAAGCAACCCGTATGAAATCAATTTTGGAAGATTATGCAGCTTCTGTGGGTCTGAAAATTAACTTTCATAAGTCCACGCTTATACCCATTAACCTTGATCAGCAACAGGCGGTTGACTTGGCTCACATCTTCGGCTGCTCTGTTGGATCTATGCCCTTCACTTACCTTGGCCTCCCCATGGGCACAACAAGGCCCACGCTGCTTGATCTCATGCCGTTGGTGCATGGGGTGGAAAGGAAAATGTCAACGGCCCTTGCGTTGATGTCCTCGGGGGCTAAGCTTACCCTGGTCAACTCCGCGGTCACCTCCATGCTGATCTACGCCATGTGTACGCTCAAACTACACCCGAAGGTTATTGAACACCTTGATAAGTTGCGCATGTACTGCCTTTGGGCGAAAAATTCTGATGATGGTGTCAAAAATAATTCCCTTGCTGCTTGGGAGTTGGTCTGTCGACCCAAAAATAAAGGGGGACTCGGTGTCATTGATATCAAAACCCAGAATGCTGCCCTCCTCCTTAAACATCTGTTTAAATTCTATAACCACCATGATGTTCCATGGGTGACGTTGATCTGGGACTCGTACTATTCTCACAGAGTTCCGCATGCTGTGGAACAACTGGGCTCTTTCTGGTGGTGTGACGTTATGCAGTTTAGTGATGTGTTCCGCGGGATCACCAAGGTTGTTCTGGGCAATGGATCATCCTCCCTGTTCTGGAAAGATGCATGGTTCGATGATCGTGACACACCTCTCATGGAGCTCTACCCCAGAGCCTTCTCCTTCTGCCTGAACGAAGATGAGTCTGTTGTTAGTATTCTGACTGCCTCTGATCCCAGTCTGATCTTCCACCTACCTCTCTCCACGCAAGTAAGACAGGAAATCAGAGATATCCAGCAGGGTTCCATGCATGTTGTACTTGACATAGCCTGCAATGACTCTTGGGTTTGCAACCTTGGCGGGTCTTTCTCCTCCAAGAGATACTACGATCACTATTTCAGAGACACGGTTGCTGACGAGGCCTTCGGGTGGTTATGGAAAGCCAAGAGTCCAATCAAATTCAAAATGTTTGGCTGGCTGTTGATGGTTGATTGACTAAACACTAGAAACATGCTGAAGCGTCGCCATTTTGTTGTGGCTGGGAACATATACACGTGCATGCTCTGTACAAACCCTCCTGAGGAGACTGTTGAGCATCTCTTCTTCAACTGCCCATTTAGTCGACGTTGTTGGGACAAAGCTGGCATGCTCTGGCCAAGCTCTGGTAATAGACTAACCCTGATACATGCTGGCAAAGAGAGTTGGCGCCGGCCGCTATTCATGGACATTTTCTTGCTGGCGGCTTGGAGCTTATGGAAGGAGAGAAATAACTTCCATTTCAGGGGGATCCCGTATTCTTTTCACTCGTGGCTTGCTAGGTTTAAAGAGCTCTTGGCTTTGTTAGTCCACAACTGTAAGGAGGCCCTGCGTCCCTCCCTAGAAACATACATACAAAGCTTGTAACTGCAGCCTAGGTAGAATCCTATCTCATGGCCGGGGGTCCTCACACCCCACTTGTAACAATGTTGTAATTGATCCCTTGTGAGTAATACAAAAGTCAGTGGGAGCCTCTCCCACCTCGTGCTGTTTCAAAAAAAATGCCTCTGTTAGAAACCAGAAAAGCCAAAAGCTTCCTTGCAGGCACACCAAAAACATACTTGGCCAGGTTAAGCATCATCTTGTAGACCCGGAGATTATCAAAGTTTCCTTCAAATCATCTATCAAAGTCTCCTTCTCTCTAGACTTTACCACATTGTCGTCCACATAAGCATGAACATTACGCCCAATCTGATTGTGAAGACAGTTCTGCACACACCGCTGATAAGTCGCTTGGGCACTCTTAAGCCCAAAAGGCATAGACACATAGCAGAAGGCTCCAAATGGAGTAATAAAAGCCATCTTCTCCTGGTGCTTAACTGCCATCTTGATCTGATGATAACCAGAATAAGCATCCAAAAAGCTCAAACGCTCACAACCCGCCATAGCATCAATGATTTGATCAAAACGAGGGAGAGCAAAGGGATCAGCCGGACACGCTTTGTTTAAGTCTGTGTAATCCACGCACATACGCCAAGTGTCGTTCTTCTTAAGCAACAACACTGGGCTAGCCAACCAGTCTGGATGAAAAACTTCAATAATGAACCCAGCCGCCAAGAGCCGGGCCACTTCCTCACCAATGAACTTACGCCCCTCTTCATTGAACCGACGAAGAAACTGCTTGACCGGCTTAAATTTTGGATCAATATTCAGAGTGTGCTCAGCAAGTTCTCTCGGTACACCCGACATGTCAGAAGGTTTCCATGCAAAGATGTCCTGGTTCTCATGGATGAACTCAATGAGCGTGCTTTCCTATTTGGGATCCAGACTGGCACTGATACTAAACTGCTTAGATGAGTCACCTAGAACAAAATCAACAAGCTTGGTGTCATCGGTCGACTTAAACTTCATTACGGGCTCATGCTCTGTGGTTGGTTCCTTCAAAGATGTCATGTCCGTCGGGTCAACATTGTCCTTGTAAAACTTCAACTTTTTTGTTGCACAAACAGATTCAGCGTAAGCAACATCGCCTTCCTCACATTCCAAGGCTATCTTCCGACTCCCATGGACTGTGATAGTGCCCTTATGACCCGGCATCTTGAGCTACAAATAAACATAACACGACTGTGCCATGAACTTGGCATAAGCCAGCCGTCCAAACAGGGCGTGATACGGGCTCTTGATTTTGGACCACCTCAAAGGTCAACTTCTTAGCCCTAGAATCCTGCTCATCTCCAAAGGCTACCTCTAGCTCAATTTTACCAACTGGGTATGCCGACTTACCAGGGACCACTCCATGAAAAACATTGTTGGAAGTCTTGAGATTTTTATCGATCAAACCCATGCGACGAAAAGTCTCATAATAGAGGATGTTGATGCTACTGCCTCCATCCGTGAGCACCTTAGTGAATTTATATCCACCAACCTAAGGTGCCACTACCAAGGCCAAGTGACCCGGATTGTCAACCCGGGGAGGGTGATGTTACCTACTCCATAGAATAGGCTGCTAAGACCATCTCAAATAACGAGGAACTGCCGGCTCAACAGCGTTCACAACCCTCTTATGAAGCTCCTGGTCCCGTTTGCATAAACTGGTGGTAAACACATGATATTGTCCACTATTCAGCTGCTTTGGATTACACTGATATCCACCCTACTGTTGCTGACCTCCCTGGCCAGATTGCTGATTATAACCACCTTGATTACCCTGAGAGTTTTGAAAATTAGAATTTGAACCATCGCCCGGGCCATGAAAGCCGCCGCCACCTGAGCTGCCGCCCTGCCCATGATTAGCGTCGAACATGTTGGAATTCTTGAAAGCCTTCATGATCGTACAGTCCTTCCATAGGTGAGTGACCAGCTTCTGCGGAGTGTCGTACCTTGGACAGGGCTCATTCAGTAACTGCTCAAGCGTGGGGCTTGACCCGCCAGACCGAGGAGGTGGTCTCCCCTTATGTTGTTGATTGTTGCCCTGCGCATTGGTGTTAGCCACAAACTCCAAGCTACCATCAGCCTTACGTTTATTTGCCGGGTTATGCTGAGGACCCTTGGCGTTGCCATTCTTTTTTCCCTTCCCTGTCTTTTCATCATCATACTCGGGATCCTTGGTACTATCAGAGTCGGCGTACTTGACTAGAGGTGCCATCAGCTGGCCCATGTCATTACAATCATGCTTGAGCCACCCCAGCTTCATCTACTGAGGCGCAAAACGGCAATTTTTCTCCAACATTAAGACTGCAGAGCCGGCATCCATCTTATCAGACGAATGTATTATGGCTTTGACCAGGCGCACCCAATGGGTCGTGGACTCACCCTCCTCTTGCTTGCAATTAGTTAAATCCACAATTGACATGGGCTGCTTGCATGTATCTTTCAAGTTCTCCCCATGAACCGATGGAATTAGGCGGCAACCCCTTCAACCAAGTGCGGGCCGTCCCATCCAACATCATGGTGAAGTACTTGGCCATCGCAGCGTCACTGACCTCCAGTAACTCCATAGCCATCTCATAGCTTTCAATCCACGCCTTAGGCTATAAGTCGGCCGTGTAATTAGGCACCTTTCGAGGCCCTTTGAAATCCTTGGGCAAAAGCTCGTTACGCAGGGCCGGCACCATACAAGGGACACCTCCGGTCTTAGTGGTCACGCCTATCTCAATAGAGGTCGTCGGATAAACCGGAAAAGGCTGGTAAGCCGCCCGCTGAGCCGCCTGCTCAGCCCCTTGTTGAGCCGCCCGCTTAGCCTCTTGACATATTTTGTCCTGATCAACCAAGTTAAGAGCTCCATCATGCACCGAGTCATGCCCGCATGGCTGGTCACGGTGCCGGGCGTTGCTTGAAACAGCCGCTGAATCCATGTGCCTGCTATAACTCGGGCTCCGGCTTGGACGAGGGGTTGAATGAATCCTGTCTCGGCTATACGAGTACGCCTCCTGCTGTGCTAATGCCGTCTAAAGAAGCTCTCTGACCCTGCGAGTTTCAACCGCCGTTGGAGAGTCGTCCTCCACCGGGAGAGTCACCAATCATGCCGCCGCAGCAATCATGTTCTCCAAAGGGTTAGAATAATGACCCGGTGGCATTGGTACATAATGAGGCGGAGCAGTATTCATCCGAGGAGGTTCCATTGTACGCTGTTGAACTGGCGTCCCAGCCCCGGGTGTTACAACCCGGTTACCTCCGGCGGGTTACTGGGCCCTGCCCCGGGCATTCGGAAGAGGTTTCGAGGATCATAAACCGGAGGCAGACGGGACTGACTTTTCTGGTACCTTCTCCTCATGACCTCGTTTGACGCGTTCTGATCCATCGTTAGTTGGAAAGCCTGCGACTGAATCCGCTGAGCCTGAGCGTCCAGAGTTGCCTGCTCTGCGGTCATCCTGACATCTTCCGCCCCCAGATCTTCCTTAGCCTGTGCTATATCCTGTTTTAACTGCACCACTTCCACATCATGTTGAGCTTGATCTGCAGGGTCGACCGCGGCGGTTAACAGAGCTATCATCTTATCCATGAGGTCCATCAGCACCTCAGCTGGTGGGCGCACAGGGCCTCCTGCCCCAGCTGCCGCTGACCTGGAGGTTATCACTGCCACAGTCGTAGAATTTTGAAAGAGTTGCGTGCCAGCCATGAAGATCCCGACTCTGCTCGGCGGCTCAAGGAGGTCCGGAATACTACTGCCATCAGAATAGCCCCCCAGCCTGCCTTATTGCAATTGATACAACGAATCCGTCTCACCTGTGGACGACTCGCCATCAGAGTAGATGGCCGTCTCACCGGCCGACACAGATCCTTCAGAAAGTTCCCCTCCGTGGATGCATCCCACGAAGGCACGCTTCCTAGTAGGCTGAGCCCGGGCGGGTCTCGCACGCTGAGCCGTTTCGACAAGGATGGTGTAGATGTCTAGCTCAGGGCCCGGCTTGCCGATCTTGCCGATGAAGACGTGGATTCCGCTGAAGGGGACCCGGTACCCATACTCAATTGAGCCAGCCTCGGGGCCCCAGCCTGCGTCGTTGATGTAGAGCTTGCCGCGACGACTCTTGGTCATCCGGCCCACAGTGTATCCCTTGAGCCCTTTGAAGCTGCCCTTCAAGAACTCAAATCCATCATGCGCTGGCCCCAAGGTGGGCGCCAACTATCATGGAATTGTCACGTCAGCTGTCCTAGTGAAAGGAATTAGTCGTGGAGGCATCGCAACTAGGAAGCTTAAAGAGGTTAATCGGGACAAAGGACACGGGGATTATATTGGTTCGGCCCCTTACGGTGAAGGTAAAAGCCTACGATCCAGTTTTGAGTGGGATTGCTTATGACAAGATTACCAGGGGGCGGAATCGCTTGACCTAGCTCTCGATCTGATGTTACTTGCCATGAACCGCCTCCGGGTCGTCCCTTTATATACAGAGGTCGACGCCCAGCAGCTCACAGAGTCCTGGTCGGCTCATAAACAGTGTCTGGCTCGGTCTCTACCTATTCTTGCCTTACAATACAAGTTATGTACATATGGCGGTTTATCTCTACGGGCCTTAAGTCACCTTTGGGCTTTGGGCCCTTAACTGAACCGCCATCTTCAAGCTTGTCTTGGGCTTCAAGAGTCCTCATAGGTATAACCCGGCCCCTCCTGGCGGGTCATACCTAATAGTTATATCCCCAACACATTCCCTTCTCTCTTATGCTTGCATTAGAACTGCTACTGCTTTTTGTCTGGTCCTACTCTAATGCATAGCCTATTTTTGTTACCTACTTTCATACCTTACCTACTTATCCTAAATTGTTTAGTATAGGCTAGTTAGAGATCCATCAGTGACTCCCCCACCTTGTCCCAATTACCCCGCTTTATGTTCGATGACTCGATCAATGTGATCGATGTCCAGGCCCTGACACCGCACATCACCTCACTTAGTTGTATGACTCTTCAGAGTTATTATCGAGTGCCGAGGGTGATACCTCATTAACACTTCTGATGTTACCCCTGTAGTGTAGCTATTTGGTCGTGGTCATCGAGGGTGACTCCTCCTTCACCACTCCCGATAATGACTCTATCATGCAACCCCTAAAGTGTGGACCATCGAGGGTGATTCCTCCAAGTCCACCTTGATGGTTACATCGAGTGGGAATCCATCGAGGGTGATTCATCAGGTTTCCCCGTTGCCGTTTCGGACACACGGTTACTTTGACTTTACCACGGAACCATGTTGAAGTCGGGTCAGCCCTGAGGGGTACCAGCGAGTTGATGTGCAGTCGGTTTGATCTCGAGGATACCCGCAAGTTTTTCACGCAACGTGGTCGGGCATTATTAGACCTTGCCGCAAGTCTTTGAGACGGGGCGACGGGACCACATATCGTGGATCATTGATCGTACCACACACTCCATTTAACGGTTTGCATATTTAATCCGAGTAGGCCTCTGGCCTTTTCGCACTGACCACCATGCAGGAATAAGTATTGGCACTCTGCGTCGTATGTATCAGCCAAAAGCTCAATGGACGTCAGCGATGGAGCGGAGCGCGCCGGGTTGGACTGGAATGCCTCGCTTTTATAAAGGGGGCTAAGAATGCTCATCGGCCGCGTACTCAACATGCAGGAGTGCAAAGGGCAATGGGAAAAAGAACCATGCATGCTTAGGATGTAGATCGGCGTGCTGGCCTCTCTGTTGAGCCTAGGTAGGACTAGGGTGTGTTGATCGGCCGAGGCCGGTTATGACCTGATGGTGTGTCCGGTCAAAGTTGATAGAGCGTATTGGGTAAGTTTGTGCACCCCTGCAGGGAAGTATTATCTATTCGAATAGCCATGTCCATGGCAACGGACACTCAGAGTTGTATCCCGGTCAATACAACTATAACTATATGCTAAGGCATGTAATGGAAATGATGGCTCCGGGATTGCTTTATCGCAAGGAGGAGAGGAAGTGATCTTTGGGAGATGCTACAACATGCTTACTACTATTATAATATGTTACTCTTATCTCTTTTGATACTGCAAGATGCTAGTCTTCGATACGCTCGGCTTTCCCTTTCTCTTCTGGCATTTTGCAGTTCAGTCCATAGATACTACCCATTTCATTGATACTGATGCATATGTAGTGTAGATCCTTGCTTGTGAGTACTTTGGATGAGTACTCATGATTGCTTTGTTTCCTCTTTTCCCCTTTTCCATTCTTCTTGGATGTCTCAACCAGACGGTGGAGCCCAGGAGCCAGGAGCCACCTTTGACGACTACTACTACACTGAGGGTGCCTACTACTACATGGAGGTCGCTGACGACCAGGTGTAGTTAGTTGGCTCCCAGGCAGGAGGCCTTGCCTTTTCGATCGTTCCCGCTTTCGGTTGAGTCGCTCGCTGCACGGGAGGTGACAAGCTTCTCCACAATGGTAAAACACTTGCCTCCTTCGCCCGAGCCAGCCGTCTGGTGGGGAGCACTAGCCCTCGCTACGAGTCACTGAGGCTTGTCGTTCTGCCGACGGGGCTCCTGGGGCTTCTGGCGCCTGTTTGGGGTGCAGTGCTTGGGATCATGGGCGATCCCAGCACTGCTCCTTCCAGCGAAGCTAGGGTTGGTGCTAAAGACGGTGGCGCCTTCCTGCCTGCCAAGGTGGGGAGCAGTGCTCCACGCGTGCCTTGGATGTTGAAGTCGTCAGCTGCCTCTCCGGGGAAGGTGACAAGCAGGGCGTCAGGTCGGAGTATGATGGCACCGACGCCTTCGTCTCATATTGCCGGCCCGCTGCCTCGTCTTTCTGCTCTTCCCCTACCTCCTCGGCACCATCATCACCGGTCTCTTCGAGACGGTTACCGAGGAGGGGGTCGCTCTCTTAGTGCCTTCGCCTCCTCTAGCCATCTTCCAGCTGAGCTCCGGCGGCCCTTCCTGCTGGTGCTTGTGATTGGGGCTTCTTGCTGGCCTTGGGGGTGCTGGCCAGGGCACCGCCGAACTGCTCCCTCCGTCCCCGTCCTTTGCAGCCTCTCCACTCCCGATCTTATCAGGCTACGCCCGACAGGTCCTGACGGGATCGGGTCGGGCATCTGCTCAGACACTCCTTTTGCCATCTTCACCTCCCATTGTGGTGCCTATGAGGAGAGGGACAAGAAAGAGATTACGAGTCACTTATCTTTTTTCAGTCTAAGACATGTAGGCATTGGCCAAGCTTTAGTCTAAATTATGTAATCTTCTTTACCCATGTTTGTGTTCTATAAGATATGTACTTGCTTATTAGCATATTAATGAGAAAGGCAAGCTTTGTCGGGTACTTGTGCATGTATCACATCCATACAGAGGTGAAATGCCTCTATGCATTCAAGTAAACAAGTTTTCCCCAGCAGGCTATCCTATCGGTACCCTTAGTTTGTTGCCGCTGGGCTAGGCCTGCCAGGCACAAAAACACAAAGAGGGACCAGCCACCCGCCAAAGGCCACTGCGACCATCTTGACCAAAGCAACGTTCGAGTCAAAGGATGGGAGCACCTATGTTTCGAAGGTGGCGAGGTTTTCATATGCACAAGTTTATCTTCACAGAACACGGGTGGATAAGAGAGAGAACTTACCTGTTTGCCTTGCCAGGGATCGCTGCTTAGGCTTGTATTCACTTCTTCTCTTCGTTACTGAGTCCGTGACAAGAATCCCTGTAGCTTAGTGTAGATGAAAACGGAGCTACAAGCGATCTTATCTACATGATCATGTTATGCTCATGATATGCTTATGCATTCATGCAATCTTCTCTGGGGCCCCCAGCGCTTCATTTATTTCTCTGTTGCTTAGGGTCTGCGTCTGGCTTCATACAAAGGGTTACATGCAACTTCGGTAAAGCTTGTACAAAAGGGTGGCTGCCGGGCAGGGCCTGACAGCCGCACCTTACGGGTAGAACTTATAGAGATGCTCAATGTTCCATGAGTTTTGCAACGAAATGCCATCTCCGGTCTCCAGAGGACTGCGCTAGGTCTGGTGACTCGTACTACCCGGTAAGGGCCTTCCCACTCTGGCGTCAACTTGTTTGTACCCTTGGCGGACTGAACGCGCCTAAGGACAAGGTCGCCTTCCTCAAAGCTCTGGGCATGAACCCTGCAGCTGTGATAGCGACGCATGGCTTGCTGGTAGCTGCAACACGCATAGCAACCCGGAGACGGTTCTCCTCAAGTAGAACAACGGCCTCACGCCGGTGCTGTTCTTGCGCTACTTCATCGTAGGCAAGCACTCGAGGTGACCCGTATATGAGTTCCATGGGGATAACTGCTTATGCCCCATAGACTAGGGAGAAGGGAGTCTGTCCGGTAGCTTGATTTGGTGTCGTACGGAGGGACCAAAGAACCATCGGCAGCTCGTCAATCTATCGCCTGCCGCACTTTTGTAGCTTATCAAATGTTCTTGTCTTGAGGCCTCGTAGCACTTTAGCATTTGCCCTCTCAGCTTGTCCGTTGCTTCTGGGATGGGCAACAGAGGCAAATGAGATCTTGCTTCCGAGGGCATGAACGTATTGCATGAAGGCGTGACTTGTGAATAGGGTGCCATTGTTGGTGATGATTCGGGCAGGTACCCCGAAGCGGCACACCAATCCTTTCAAGAACTTGATAGCTGATGTGCGGTCACCTTTCTCACGGACTCCACTTCTGACCACTTTGTAAACTTGTCGATTGCGACGAACAAGAATTTAAAGCCCCCAGTAGTGTGGGGGAAGGGCCTAAGATGTCGAGCCCCCGGGCCGAAAATGGCTATGACAAAGGGATTGTTCGGAGAGCTTGAGCAGGCTGATGGATATTCTTGGAATGGAACTGGCAGGCTTCACACTTGGTGAGTAGCTCAATTGCATCCTGTGGGCCAGTAGAAACCTTGTAGGAAAGCTTTTCAAACCAAGGCCCTTGATCCGATGTGGGAGCCACACATACCCTTGTGCATCTCTGCCAGGAGTTCCTTTCCTTCTTCCCGGCAAATGCACTTCAGCTTCACACTGTTGGGCCTTCTTCTGTATAGTGTATCGTCAACGAACTAATACATACTGGCCCTCCAGGCTACTTTTTCAGCTTCTTCTTGCTCTTCGGGAAGTTCTCCTGTTTGCAGGAAACGAACGATGTGTCGTGGCCAAGTTGGAGCCTGGGGCTCGACAATGAGTACCAGCGGCACCTTCTCATTCACGGGAGCACATGCCTCAACCACAAGGATTGGTAGTTTGGCGGGAGGGTGCAGCTCACTGATCGAAGGGGAGTTGTTCCCGACAAGCTCTCTGCCGGGGCCTTCGGGAAGCTCTGCCGGAAGAGGCTTACCGGAGTCCAATTTCCTCCTCTTTCTGGCCATTGTTGCTGGGGACACGGAGTGCTAAGTCAGATGGAGAATAAAAGTAATTGGTTCCATAGGGAGCTTTTGCGCAACGCACTTTGACAGATGGTCAGCAATATTGTTTTCCGCACGTGGCACGTGTTCTGTTTGCAATCCGTCAAAGCACTCCTCCAACTTTCTCACTTCCATGATGTATTCCTCCATCAATGGGCTTTGGTAATCCTTGTTTACTTGTTTCACCACAAGTTGTGAATCTCCGCGGATTATCAGCTTCTTGATTCCCAGTTCTGTTGCAATCCCGAGCCCTGGAAGGAGCCCTTCGTACTTTGTAGTATTGTTGGTATCCTTCTCCTGGGGGAAATGCATTTGAATGACATACTTAAGGTGTTGTCCAGTGGGAGCAACGAGAAGCACGCCATCTCCTGCACCTTGGAGGGAGAAGGCCCCATCAAAGTACATAATCCATTCTTGGGGTGCTTCCTTGCCGAGGATGACTGTCTCCAGTACTTCTTCATCAGGGGTTGGCGTCCACTCCGCAATAAACTCTGCTAGTGCTCTGCTCTGAATGGTTGACGTGCTCTCAAACTTCAAACTCCAAGGCCCATTCCACTATTCTACCAGTGGCCTCGGGGTTTCTGAGTATGCATTGCAAAGGGAAGCGGGTGACAACTGTGATCTCGTGGGCTTGGAAGTAGTGGCATAGTCCTGCTCTTCCTTGTCTTGAACTGCACATGACCTTGCCATGATGGGTTCGCTTTCCTCTCTAAAGGGGATGGTGGTTGCAGTTGTCGCTTCATCCACTTAACGCTGTGCCACTAGCGCCGCACTAACCAGTTGATTGGTTGTCGCTAAGTATAGCAGCAATAACTCTTGTGGGTTGGGAACGACCAAAGTGGGTACAGAGGAAAGATAGGTCTTCAAATCTGGTGGCGTAGCTTCTGCCTCCAGGGTCCACTCCACGGGTCCCGCCTTCTTCAAGATTTTGAAGAACGACAGGGTGCGCTTGGCAGTCTTGGAAATGAACCTGCTCAGCGCGGCAACACATCCAGTCAAACGTCTTACATCCTTAACTGTCTTGGATGCTTGAATATGCTCGATAGCCTTGATCTTGTCGGGGTTGGCCTCTATCCCCTAATGGGAAACGAATAAGCCAAGTAGCTTGCCGGAAGGAATGGCAAACACACACTTCTCCGAGTTCAGCTTCAAGTTGATCTTGCGCAGATTCACAAAGGTCTCTTCCAATTCTTGAATGAGAGTCATTCTGTCCTTGGTTTTGACCACTATATCATCCATGTAGGCTTCAATATTTCTGTGCAGCTAGGACTCAAAGCCAACATGTATTGGTCTTGCAAAAGTGGATCCGGCGCTTTTCAACCCGAAGGGCATCCGTACAAAGCAGTACGTGCCACATGGGGTTATGAACACAGTCTTCTCTTCGTCTTCCTTGGACATGAAGATCTGGTGGTACCCGGAGTATGCATCCAAAAAGGAAAGCAGGTCACACCCGGAGGTGGAATCCACAATCTGGTCGATGCGCGGCAAGGGGAACGGGTCCTTTGGGCATGCCTGTCAGGACCCCGACTCAATGCCACATCGATCTAGCATGTAACACCTCATATCACTTTGCGGCCTCACGCACGGTATTCCCACGGGTGTCGCCTTACCTTTGCCCGGGACCATTTGCGCCTTTTGGCACACGTATATGATAGTGTCGCTAGCATCCATATGATAAGGAGCCCGGGCTGACATGGCTAGTCGTAAACCCAAAGTGGCACAAACTTACAGGGACAGGCATCCATGACCCAGCATCGAACATGTCAGTCATCAGCGAGTGAATCCAGGCTGTAGCACTGGGCTAGCAGGACTCCGGTGAACCAGGCTGTAGCGGGCTAACAGGACTCCGGTATTCATCGCGTGACATTTCCCCGAAGGGACAGACACAGGAACGAAGAAGGACACATGCCGGCCAGCCTAAGTGTTCCGGAGCAGTAGCAAGCTACCATGGATCAGTGGAAACACTAGGAGACATTTCCCGGTAAGAGAGGCTACTAAGGATAAACAACTAGATAGTCAGATCCCACACATACCAAGCATTTCAATAACATACACACAATATGCTCGATATGTGCAAATACAACATGGCATCACAACATGACTCTACAACTCAAGCATTTTATTCAATAGGCTCCGAGGAGCGAGATATGACAAACATGGGTCTCACGACCCAACACTCAGAGCATACAAGTCAAAGCACAAGCGGAAGCTTAACATGTCTGAGTATAGACATCTACAAATGGAAAAGGCTGAGAAGCCTGACTATCTACTAGATCCTGCCGAGGGCACAAGATCGTAGCTGAGGTAACAAGCTAAACGTCGAAGTCCACGCGGTACTACTAGCGAGACTGATGTCTCTCTGCAAAAACATAAATTAAGCAATGTGAGTACAAATGTACGCAGCAAGACTTACATCAGATCTAACTACATATGCATCATTATCAACAAGGGGGATGGTGAGGTTTAACTGCAGCAAGCCAGCTTTGACTCGGTGGCTAACCTGAACTATGACTGCAAGTAACTCTTTTGAGGTGGCGCACACGAGTCCACATATTCACCATATCAATACACCACTATGGATCCGCTCCCGTCTCCCTACGAGAACGCCATCCATAGCACTCACGCTTATCTTGCGCATTTTCGAGTATCCACTTTTACTTGTCTATGAACTGTACAGGCAACCCAGAAGTCCTTTTCTGCGGACACGGCTATTCGAATAGATCATATTAACCCTGCAGGGGTGTACTTCTTCACACACGCTCTCACCACTTACCGCCGTTTACACGACATGTACTTGGCAACCTTCAAGCGGAAGCCCAGCGACGGTGTCGGCCACGACCTGACTAATCACACAAGTCTCTCGTCCAGGTTTATCGCCTATTTGGGTTCCATCCGCAAGGAGATCCGGCCGGGGTGTCGCTCACGGCCCCAAACGATGTGTGCAGGGTTCCCAAGCCCACCTCGATGGGTGGATCTACGCTTGGTACACCGTGCCACTGTGCCTAGTCTGTCCCAAGCCCACCTGTACCGGGTGCCACTTGGTAGACTACTAACACTACCTACAAAGACCAGAAACTAGTTGCAACTCCTGGACAGAGATCGAGTTGATTAATAAGTCGAGAGAGTCAATTAAGGATCCCAATGTGTGGTAGTAGCTGTTCATGGATCACAAACACAGAACTCAGTTCCCGAGGACGGCTGCAATGAGACAACCCACCATGTACTCCTACATGGCCTCTCACTGCTACCTTTACCAAATCGTGTTCACACACTTAGCTCTCAACAGTAGGACATGTTCACGCACCTCTGATTCATCCCCGATGAATCAGACCTGACACAACTCTAAGCAATAGCAGGCATGACCACAAGCATGAATGAGTAGGCACATCAGGGCTCAAACAACTCCTACTCATGCTAGTGGGTTTCATCTATTTACTGTGGCAATGACAGGTCATGCAGAGGATAAAGGGGTTCAACTACCGCATCAAATAACAGTTGTATCGTTGTTGTCCTAATGTAGTAAAATAGAGTAGGAGCGAGAGAGTGGGATTTTATCGGAATGAACAAGGGGGTTTTGCTTGCCTGGCACTTCTGAAGATAGTATAGTTCTTCATCGGTGTCATCGATCACATCGTCGGTACACGTCTACTGAGAGGGGACAAGCACCGACAAACAAAGAAGAAACACAATCAATGCAATGCAACAATATGATGCATGAATGTGACATGGCAATATGCTGTGGTTTGAGCTAATGCAACTAGCAACAAGTTAAATGAAGTTGGTTTGAATCAACGATTCAAATTCAAACTCCATATGTGATGTTTTAAATGCCATTTGATTGAATTGTCCTAAACAGTAGTCATAAGTTGTTCTAACATGCATGAAAATGGTACAGATGGATAGATTGGATTTTTCTGATCATTTTTCGTATATAAATTATTTCATTTGGAGTTACGGTTGAATTTCTATGATTTATTGAAGTTTTAGCTATTTTCTGGAATTTCCTGATTATTTATGAAATAAACTAAATTCCAGAAAACGAATATTGCGTCAGCATGGCGTCATGCTGACCTCAGCAGAGTCAACAGGGCAGCCTCGGGTCAAACCTGACCAGGGGGGTCCACTGGTCAGTGACACACCGCTGGCATGAGTCACTGATGTGTGGGACCCGTCAAAGGCCACGTCAGCAAGTCAAACTGACGTGTGGGACTAGCTGGGTTAATAACTAATCTAAACATCACATTAAGTTAAACTAAACAGGCACTGGGCCTACATGGCAGTGGCTCTAGGGGGGGTTTAGTAGGGTCATTAGCACTACTTAAGCCAGCGCCACGTCAGCTCGCCGGAGCTTGGTCGGCGGCGACCAAAAATGCTGCGGGGTTTCGCCGGAGTTGCTCGGGTTTCTCGTGTGGGTCACCGTTTGGCGCCCTGGGGGCACCAGGAGGAAGCCCTCACTCGGCCGCATCGAGCAGAGGCAGCAGCAGGGCGCAGGGTGGCTGGAGCTCGCCGGAGCAGAGCTCGCGGCGGCGCCGGAGTTCGGGCGGAGAGGAAAAGAGGGCTATGGTGCATGGCAGGGCAACGGAGTGCGTGCGTTAGGCTCCTGAGGACGCACTGAATGCGGTGGTGCGCTCAGACGCGTGCTTGCATGGCCGTAGCCACGACGGCGACATGGCCGGCGGCAAGGAGCGGTCGGGATTGAAGGGGGCGGTGGCTACGCGGCGTAATCGAGCACGGGAGGTAGGGGGCTAGGTAGAGGAGCTCACGACGGATCCAGAGAGCTGGTCGCCGGCCTTGGGGAAGCACGGACGGCGGCGAACGACGGTGGCGATCTCCGGTGGCTGGAGATGGAGAAGACGGCGATGGCGTCGCAGCGGTGCCTCCGGGCTCGCCTGCTTCATCGTGGAGTAGCCTTGTGTCGTCGCGGATCTCTGGATACGGTCGGAGACGCGAGGGAGGGTCTGTGGCCGCGGTGGTTCTAGTCGGCGGCGATGGCTGTGCTCGGGTTCGGGCGAAAGAGAGGGAGCAGAGGGGCGGGGAGAGAATGAGGTGTCCACGGGGTCGGAGCGGCGACGTGGAGATCACCCAGGCGTCCAGGGGCGCGGGCGGCAAGCAGGTGGCGCCGTGGCGAGCTCGCGCTCGTCGGCGTCACCTTTGTGCCTGCCTGGCGAGGACGAAGCAGCTGGCTGGCATGGGCCAGCACAGTGCTTGGCCTGCCAGGTGGGCTGCGGCCAGGTAGGTGGCCCAGGTAAGTGCTCTGTTTTATATTTTCTGTTTGTTTTATTTTTAAATTTATTTTGCCACTGTTTTGAATTTAAAATAATTCAAACAATGCCAAAAACTCCTCTGAATATTTTTATTTTGCTAGATGGACTTTTCCAAAAGCTCATAAAAATATTTCAGGGGTATTTGAAATTATATTCTAATTATATGAATATAATTCAAATTCAAATAGCTAATGATTTGAATTCAAAGTCCCAAGATTAAGTCCTTAAAAATGTTCAATATTTTGGTTGGGACCAGAACCCTTTGCCAAAATTATCAAACATTTAAGAAGAGCATTTTGGAACAATGAATGAGATTTTAGGGTTTTTGCCCTTCTTTTTTTAAGTTTTTGAGGCTTCCAAATTTCCTCAGCTCAAGTTTCAAAAATTTAAACATGATGCAAACACTAGGCAGCACCAAAAGCTAGGGATGTGACAATGCCTTATTTAGATTTGTGAAATCTATGCAAAGCCTCCACTTCCCATTTGCCTTGCGCACCACCACTGGATTTGCTAAGCACGTTGGATGCAATACTCCTCTAACCAAACGAGCTGCCTCAAGTTTCTTGATCTCTTCAGCAATACACTACTGCCGCTCCAAAGCTTGCTTCCAAACCTTCGGCTTGACAGGTCGGGCATGCAGGCAGACAGCAAGGTGGTGCTCCATTACCTCCTTGGGAACACCGAGGATGTCATATGGTTGCCATGCAAACACATCGGCATTCGCCCGCAGGAAGGCAACGTGTGCGCTTTCCTATTTATCATTGAGGGTGGCGCTGATAGTAAATGTACCATAAGCTCCAGCCAGCCCTGCTGGGGCCTTCTTCACAGCGGGTGCAAGAGCCTTGGATCTCTTGCTATAGGAACTCTCCGGCAAGTCATCAACAGGCATAGCACAATCCAATGAGGTGCGCTTCTTGGATTCCTTGCTGGCGTCCTTGTTAGCTTTCTTCTTTTTCTTGCTTTCCTTGGCAGGAGCAGCAGCATCCGCAGCGACTGCTTCCCGGTACATCTCATCCACGCATAAGATTGCGTCTTTCTTGTCCGATGGAATGGAAATGACGCCTATTGGCCCTGGCATCTTCAGACTGTTGTAGGCATAGTGGGATGCCGCCATGAATTGGCTAGAGCTGGGCGACCAAGGATTCCATTGTATGGCAGGGGGAGGTCGACCATATCAAATACGATCTTTTCGGTCTGGTAGTTTAACTCCCCCCAAACGTTACCAGCAGTGTGATCATCCCATTAGGACAACTCCTGCCGGGGTTGATCCCTTGAAACATACCAGTAATGTTGAGTTCTTCATCTACTATCTGGAGTTTGCTAATGACCTTTGGAGAAATCAGATTCAACCCGGCCCCGACGTCAACCAACATCCTTGTGACTTTGAGGTTGCGGATTGTTGGTGAGACCAACAACGGTAAGAACCCTATAGTAGTGGTGCAGTCAGGGTGGTCCTCTTCATCAAACATGATGCGTGTGCGGGGCCACTTGAGCGGCTTCCAAGAATCTGCCGCTGGCTCCACGACATTGACTTCACGCGCCCACTGTTTAAGTTGGCGGTGAGAGGAGTGCAAAGATGCACCCCAGTCGATGCATTGGGCGTCAGTGGCTTTATTGAACACCTGCTCATTGGTTTCCTCTTCATCTCCTTCATCACTCTCGCCATCACAATCTTTCTTCTCACAGCCTCTGGGCGAGTTTCCCTTGATACTAAGGAGCCTTGCCGGGGTGACTTGCTCTGCCACCTCGGCCCTTCCCACCAGTGCCGTCTTGGTCTTTCTCCTTATCGCGCTTATCGTACTCAACCCTCTACTTCTTGATGAGTTGCTCAACCTGATGACACTCCATAAGATTGTGGCCTTTGGTCTGATGGATCTTGCAGTATGGACCATCACCCTTCCCAGCCTTCTCGGCAGCTGCGGCTTCCCGGCAATCAGTGCACGCTGCAGCTTCCTTGCTGAGGGCCTCGGTCTTGGCCTTCTTGCCAGTACTACGTGCGCTTGATCCTTCCACGGTCATCACGGCTTTATGTTTGCGCTTCTTGTTGTGCTTCTTATTCTTATTCTTCTAGTTGGTGGTGTTGTCGTCGTCCTCTGAGTCAACATTGACGCCCTCCTCTTCACCGGGGAGCCGCCTCCCCTCCTCTACGTGGGCACACTTATCCACTAGAGTGTACAACTCATTCACAGTCTTGGGCAGCCGTACGTCCATTTTGGAAAGTATCCTGCGGTTGCACATGTTGGACTGGAATGCAGCTATCATAGCTGTCGGGTGGATGTCTAGAATGTTCCTGTGCACTCGACTGAACCTCTGCATGTACTTCCGCAGACTTTTGTTGGATTTCGGGTTCCGGCAGACCCTTGAGGTTCGAACACTAGGTTGCGCACGAAGATCTCTCCCCTACCAGCTCACGTCTCGAAGTCTCGCAAGGATCTAAGCAAGAAAGATGAACACACAAGGGACACGAGATTTATACTAGTTCAGGAACCATTGTGGTGTAATACCCTACTCTAGTGTGTGGTGTGGTGGATTGCCTCAGGGGCTGATGGTAAACAGTACAAAGGGAGAACAGCCTCATGAGGGGCTATTCTTGAGCTGGTGCGATGAACTGCTTGGGTGAGTTCAGTCGCTTCTCTCTCTCTCTCTCATCAATCTGTTTCTTGATGCCTCTACCCTGTGGTGGCTAGTCCTATTTATAGAGCGAGGCCCTGGGCCTCTCCCCAAATAATGAGCGGGAAGGGCGCCAACAATTGGCCATTTTGAAGGGGAACATCTGGTACACTTATCCTGACTAAAGTTGGTCTTCGGCTGCCAAAGGCTCTGACGTTGACGCTGCTCTGGGCTCCACGATGACCTCCATCCTGCCATTCTGCCGGTCTTGGTCTTGTTGCACCGAAACGGTAATCTTTGCCTGATGCCTTGGCCTGTTGTCGGTGTCAAAACCGGCGGATCTCGGGTAGGGGGTCCCAAACTGTGCGTCTAGGCGGATGGTAACAGGAGACAAGGGACACGATGTTTTACCCAGGTTCGGGCCCTCTTGATGGAGGTAAAACCCTATGTCCTGCTTGATTGATATTGATATTGTGGATGTTTACAAGAGTGGATCTACCACGAGATCAAGGAGGCTAAACCCTAGAAGCTAGCCTACGGTATAATTGTAATGGTTGTTGTTGTGTCCTACGGACTAGAGCCATCCGGTTTATATAGAAACCGGAGAGGGCTAGGGTTACATAGAGTCGGTTACAATAGTAGGAGATCTACATATCCGTATCGCCAAGCTTGCCTTCCACGCCAAGGGAAGTCCCATCCGGACACGGGAAGAAGTCTTCAATCTTGTATCTTCATAGTCTTGGAGTCCGGTCGATGATGATAGTCCGGCCGATGATAGTTCGGCCGATGATGGTAGTCCGGCTATCCGGACACCCCCTAATCCGGGACTCCCTCAGTAGCCCCCGAACCAGGCTTCAATGACGATAAGTCCAACATGTGTGTATTCTTCGGCGTTGCAAGGCGGGTTCTCCTTCAAGTTCTATGTACCTGCCGAACAGTGTCCGGCGTCCTCTTCAATGTTGCGCGTCTTGGCTTCCACGCACAATAATGGCCTTCTTCCACGCGTCGCGTGAATGTGAAAAGCCAGGGTGTCTTTTATGTTTTACCCCCTAGTTATGCGAATAATCTGCCTATAAGGGAGGCAAGAATCCAGATCCAAATCACCATCTTCCTTCCGCAAATACTCATCGGAGCGCTTTCGACCAAGAATCCATTCCATCATGGACCGTCAACGCGGCTCCTCTTCTCGCGCTCCCAGCCCTTTGCCAGGAGATTGGAGGAGATGCTCTGTTCCGCACAACGAGCTGGTCAAGCTCCAAGCGGGGGGATATCTCCCTCCAGCCTTTATGGTTCCGGTTCGAGCCGGGATGGCCACCTACAAAGGTGGGAAGCAAGCGGAGGTTACCCCAAGTCCCAACAAAGGGGAGCGGGTATGCTTCGTCCCCTATCTAATAAGGGGGCTCGGATTTCCTGTACATCCATTCCTAGTTTTACGGACTCTAGCTTCATCACCTCACGCCCACCTCAATCCTGCATATTGCGGGTTACGTAGCTCTTTGCGAGCTATTCCTGGGCGTCGAGCCCCATTTCGCGCTGTGGAAGAGGTTGTTCTGCCTTGTACCCCGCTCTCACGAGGGGTCCATGTATCAAGTGGGCGGCGCCGAAATATGGCGCATTGCCGGGACCGGATATCCATCCGGAACCCCTAAGAAGGCGTCCGAAGACTGGCCTTCAGGATGGTTTTATATAGAAGACGCTCCGCTGCCGGACCCTGTTTGGATCGGCCTCCCGGAGTTCAGCAATGCTCCTCTGAAGAAACGCCTTAGTTGGCGTCCGCGGAGCCCCCAACTGGAGGAAGACAAGAGCGTCCATTATTGGATGGGCCGAATAAGGTTACTGGCCCATTCCGGGTTGACCATGATTGGAGTCATGGCAACATGCATTATGCGGGGGGTGCAGCCACTACAATACAGGGGCCACCCCATGTGGGATTTCAACGGGGAGGACGATGCCACCCGTCATTGCTGCAAAGGGCCGGATTCGGCCGAAGACCTGGTGACGATCCTGTCCGGCCTGTATAAGGGGGAGAAGGAGGATTTCCTTCGGACGAACCCGTTAAATGGGTTCTCCATGAATAATCCCCGGCCTTGGGTAAACGAACACTCTGCGTGCCTGACCCATGCTTTTTGAAACTTAAGTTTCTTATATTGTGTTCTTCTTTCGACGCAGGAACTGCGCCGGATCGTGGAGGACATGCTAAGTCCAGCTCCACAACCCGAGGATCCAGAGAGATCCCGGGATCCGGCCTCCAAAGAGGATCCGGACATAAAGGTGGAGCTAATCGACGGGGTGTTCCACCAGCTCAGCATGGACAATGCTTTAGTCGCCATCACGGCCGACTATCCCGGACTATATCCGGCTTCCCAGGTGATTGCGACCGAAGTCCTGACACCGTCATTCCTTCCTTGCTTATTTCTAACCACCGTATATGATGGTGCTGTGCAGGAGGCGCCCCTAGGGCGAGAAGCCGAGCCCACGGTGACTGATCAACAAAGGCCAGTCCGGACCAGTAGGCGGAAGAGGAGCGCGGCGCGGACTGAAACGTCGCCGCAAAGGTGTAGCTCACAATTCATTATTTAGAGCAACGTTCCTAGGAAGCGTTTGAGTGCTCATGACTTTTGTAGGGAAAAAAGTGCTCGCCGGGCTGCGGGCGTGGAGGTTGCCATTCCAACCTCTACCAGCTAGGCTCCAGCACCTGGTCTGGAGGGGGAGGCGAGCGCAAGGTGCGAGCCGGACGTTCCTCCGACGGCGGATGCCGACAGACTGTCCGCCACCAAGTCTGAGGTGGAGAGCCATGAATCACAGGCGCCGCCGGACAGTATTTCGTGACGCGTGCTTCTCCCCCAAGGCGTTGAATGCCTTTAACGTGGGGGACTCGCACCTTCGTGCTGCTCAAGATGGTTTTACCAGAGCCACGGAGCAGTATGTAAAAGACATACGGGTAAGTGAATTTAATAGTTGTATATGCCAGTAGCCCCCGAGACTTAAAGTAGTTATATTAACTGATTTAAGGATCATATGAAACGTAGGATCTTACCGAGAAGAATACCCAACTGTCTCAGGAGCTGCAAGAGTGCAAGGCCCAACTTGAGGCCGCACTCTCTGGCGCAGGAGGAAACACAGGGACCTCTCCTGGTAACGCATTATTTCAGAAAGATAAGTAGCATTTGGCCTTTGTGCAAGTCTAAAAAATGATGTTGCAGGTGCTGCCGGACCAGATCCGGACAGGCAAGAACTTCTGCGCCAACTAAAGGCCGGCGAGAGGGTGCTGCATAAGGTGCATCATCAAAGGAACAAGCTCCAGGATGCCCATGCCCAGCTTGGAGAAGAGCTGAAAGGCGTTCGGGCCGAGCTGTCGGGCTTCGTTAAGGAGAATCTGCGGCTTCGTCGCGGCATCTATAGTAAGTGCTTGAGCGAACTCCTTTGAAAACAAGAGTTCGGCGAGGAAGGCAATTTGACAGAATATGTCTGCAGGTATGCTCACAGGTCGCCCTGCGGAGGAGATGCCCGTATCAACGGGTGATCAACTTCCCGAATTGTTGCAACTGATCGAACGAGTTCGGCAGGCAATGAGCGGCGTCACCCAGGCTTTATGGCCAGCCTTCTCCTTACCCGAGGGTCTTGGGGAGCTTGCGGAGAAGCTTCAGGGAGTGCGGCAGCACTTCCATTTAAGGAAGATTTCGGCTTGCCACCAAGGCGCCAGGGAGGCCTGGGCCATGGTAAAGACGCGGTACAAGAAGGCGGATCCCAACCACATGGCCGAAGTCGGACCTGTGGAGCCCGATGGGAAGGAGATCCCTGTGAGTTTAGTATACGGCCAAGTAGAGTTGGCCGCTAAATTTTCCCAACAGGACTGTAAATTAGACAACCTGTTAGACGGGATTGAGGAAGAATACAATCAGTCGATTTGACAATGTATTATAAAATGACATATAAAATGCCTTCTAGCCGGATTGTAGATCGTTTGTCTTTGCCGACCTTTTCGCTTCGACCTCGGGACCTTAGAGTCCGGAGTGTGTCCGAATACCTTCTCGGTTATGAAACAACCGGGGTATGCATGGAGACTAGGCGTAGGGGTCATTAGTGCTTTATCAGACAAGTGTCCAACTAGTTATGTTATATTACATGGGTAGTAAGAAACATCTTCCAGGGAGAATAGTTCCGTTAAGGGTTCCTTTCCTCTGGGGGTGGCATGCCCTAAAGTGCATGTCCGGACTGCGAAAAAAGCAGAAAAACATCTAGGGGTAGATAAATAAGTGGATAAAAAATCATCTTTTAAGTCACCGACCGAATATTCCCTTAAGAACGCTAGCTTTCGGCTTCACCCAGTCTGAGGTACACATCCGGCTGACCCGGCAGTAACAATCGCAGAGGTGCTCCCTTTACCTCCTAGCCGAACAATCGGGAACGTAGGGGTAAGCACAGGAGCCAGGCAACCCAGCTTGGCCAAAACTTAAGTCATATCGATGCATATAATGGTGAATAAAAGGTACATGTGGAGGCTTGACACATGTGCTGGGCATGAAGCCCTTATAATTAAGCTTCTGGTAAAGAAGCCCCTAGGTATAATGAGTGCGGATAGCACATCAATTGCGCGTGAACGATGCGCAAGTAGGCCTTTGAAGGCTGTGATGAATAGGGTTGAGAAGAAAAAGATAAACAAAAGGCAGCTGAAGTAAAAAAAATTGGACGGGGGGAAAGGGACGAACTCTTAGTCTAGCGCTAGGCATAGAATCTTCGGAGGCGGGCTGCGTTCCATGGGTTCGGCTCGAGTCGGTTATCCGACGCATTTTGTAGACGGTACACTCCGCCGGTCAAGACTTTATCAATGATGAAGGGGCCTTCACATTTGGGCATGAGTTTGTCCTTTTTCTTGTCCGGCAGGTGTAGAACCAGTTCGCCAACGTTGTAAGTCTTGGCCCGTACTTCTCTGCTTTGGTATCTTCGAGCCTGCTGCTGATAGAATGCAGAACGAGCCTTGGCGACGTCACGTTCTTCCTCCAATGCGTCCAAGCTGTCCTGCCGATCCAACTCGGCTTCTCTTTCTTCGTACATGCGCACTCGAGGTGAGTCATGAATTATGTCGCAGGGCAAAACTGCTTCTGTGCCGTATACCATAAAAATGGTGTGAATCCAGTAGTACGGTTAGGCGTTGTCCGCAGCCCCCAGAGTACGGAGTCGAGCTCCTCTACCCAGTGCGTGTCAGATTTTGTAAGGGACCGCACTAGTCTGGGTTTGATGCCGCTCATTATTAGACCATTTGCTCGTTCCACTTGACCGTTGGTTTGAGGATGATAGACTGAAGCGTAATCGAGCTTGATGCCCATACTTTTACACCATGATTTAACCTCATCAGCCATGAAGTTCGTGCCGTTATCGGTGATGATGCTGTGGGGGACACCATAACGGTGTACTACCCCGGATATAAAGTCTATCACTGGTCCGGACTCTGCCGTTTTAACTGGCTTGGCCTCTATCCATTTGGTGAATTTATCCACCATGACCAATAGGTACCTTTGCTTGTGGGTTCCCCCTTTAAGTGGTCCAACCATGTCAAGCACCCAGACTGCGAACGGCCAGGTAATGGGTATAGTTTTGAGGGCGGTGGGTGGCATGTGGCTCTGATTAGCAAAGAGCTGACAACCGATGCATCTTTGGACTAAGTCCTGAGCATCTGCCCGGGCCGTCGGCCAATAAAATCCTGTACAGAATGCCTATCCTACAAGGGCCCGGGCTGCGGCGTGGTGTCTGCCTAGTCCGGCGTGAATTTCAGCTAGAAGGTCTTGCCCTTCCTCTTCGGAGATACACCTTTGAAGGACTCCGGTTGTGCTTTTCTTATAGAGTTCTCCCTCATGGACCTTGTAGGCTTTAGATCGCCGGACTATGCAGCGGGCCTCATTATGGTCTTCGGGGAGTTCCTGCCTAAGCAAGTAGGCTAGGAACGGCTCTGTCCATGGGGCGATTACAGCCATTATGTCGTGAGCTGAGGGTGTTGTTTCATCGGCTGGATCACCGGTTATGTCAGATTGCTCTGCGGCTGCCTCCGGTTTGTTATTTCCGGACTCCTCTTCCCATAGTACGGATGGATTGAACAGCCGTTCCAAGAAGATATTTGGAGGGACAGCGTCGCGTTTTGCGCCGATGCGTGCCAATACGTCGGCCGCTTGGTTATTATCTCTGGCTACATGGTGGAATTCAAGTCCTTCGAACCGAGCTGACATTTTAAGGACGGTGTTGCGATAGGCTGCCATTTTTGGATCCTTGGCGTCAAAGTCTCCATTTACTTGGGATATTGCGAGGTTTGAGTGCCCACGCACCTCTAGGCGTTGGATGCCCATGGAGATTGCCATCCGGAGGCCATGTAAGAGGGCCTCGTATTCGGCTGCGTTGTTGGAGTCCGTGTACATTATCTGAAGTACGTATTGGACTCTGTCCCCGGTTGGGGACGTTAGTACGATGCCAGCCCCCAATCCGGCCAACATTTTGGAGCCGTCGAAATGCATAATCCAATTGGAGTATGCGTCGTACTCTTTAGGGAGTTCGGCCTCAGTCCACTCAGCGACAAAGTCAGCCAAAACTTGCGACTTTATAGCTGGCCGGGGTTTGTAAGTTATGTCGAATAGTAAGAGCTCAATGGCCCATTTTGCAATCCTGCCCGTTGCGTCGCGGTTATTTATAATGTCATTTAGGGGTACTTCGGAGGCCACTGTTATTGAACACTCTTGAAAGTAGTGTCGGAGCTTCCGGGATGCCATGAACACCGCATACGCTATCTTTTGAAAATGCGGGTAATGGGACTTCCAGGGGGTTAAAACAGTGGATACGTAGTACACTGGTTTTTGAAGAGGGAATTTATGCCCTTCTGTCTCTCGTTCTATGACGAGCACCGCGCTTACTACTTGATGTGTTGCCGCGATGTATAACAACATAGGTTCGCCCAGGTTGGGTGCAGCCAGGACCGGATTTTTTGCCAATATGGCCTTTATTTCCTCGAGTCCGGCAGTGGCAGCATACGTCCACTCGAAGTGTTCGGTGTGCCTGAGGAGGCGATAGAGGGGCAATGCCCATTCTCCTAGGCGGGAGATAAAGCGGCTGAGAGCCGCCACACATCCAGTCAATTTCTGGATCTGTTTGAGGTTTTTTGGAATATCCAACTATGATAGGGCTCGGATTTTGGCTGGATTTGCTTCAATTCCTCTACCGGATACAATGAAGCCCAAGAGCTTTCCGGCTGGTACGCCGAAAACGCATTTTTCCGGATTCAGCTTGATGTCATATGCTCGGAGGTTGTCGAATGTGACCCTCAAGTCGTCTACTAGAGTTTCGACGTGTTTGGTTTTGACGACTACGTCGTCTACGTATGCCTCTACTGTTTTGCCGATCTGGGTAGCCAGACATGTCTGAATCATGCGCTGATATGTTGCGCCGGCGTTTTTAAGTCCGAAGGGCATTGTGTTGAAGCAGAATGGTCCATATGAAGTAATGAACACCGTTGCGGCTTGATCCGCTTCTGCCATCTTGATTTGATGATAGCCGGAGTATGCGTCCAGGAAGCACAATGAATCATGCCCTGCAGTGGCATCGATGATTTGGTCGATGCGGGGGAGGGGGAAGGGATCCTTTGGGCAGGCTTTATTTAGGTCTTTGAAATCGACACATAGGTGCCAGGATCTGTCCTTCTTTGGTACCATTACCAGGTTTGCTAGCCAATCCGGATGTTTGATGTCTCTGATGAATCCAGCTTCCAATAGTTTGGATAGTTCTTCTCCCATTGCCTGTCTTTTGGGTTCGGAAAATCGTCGAAGAGCCTGTTTGACTGGCTTGAACACTTTTAGGATGTTTAGGCTATGCTCTGCCAGCCTGCGAGGGATTCCTGGCATATCTGAAGGATGCCAGGCGAAAATGTCCCAATTTTCCCGAAGGAATTCTCGCAGCGCGGCGTCTACATCAGGGTTCAACTGCGCCCCGATGGAGGCCGTCTTTGTCGGGTCCGTTGGGTGGACCTGGAATTTTATAATTTCATCCGCTGGTTTAAAGGAGGTGGACTTGGATCTCTTATCGAGTATCACGTCGTCTCTGTGCACCGTAGCGCGCAGCGCGGTGAGTTCCTCTGCCGCTAGGGCTTTGGATAGTGCCTCCAAGGCTAATGCGGCTGTTTTGTTTTTGGCGTGGAGTGCTATGTCCGGATCACTAACGAGAGTGATTATCCCGCCGGGCCCAGGCATTTTGAGCTTCATGTACCCGTAATGGGGTATAGCTTGGAAAATTGTGAACGCCTCTCGTCCTAATATAGCGTGGTATCCGCTGCTGAGCGGGGCCACTTGGAACGTGATTTCTTCGGACCTGTAATTGTCCGGCGAGCCGAACACCACATCGAGTGTGATTTTTCCGGTGCAGCATGCTTCCCGGCTAGGGATTATTCCTCTGAAGGTTGTGCTGCTTCGCTCAATGTGGCTCCAGTCTATTTCCATTTTTTGAAGAGTTTCCTCGTAAATGAGGTTCAATCCGCTGCCGCCATCCATGAGTACCTTGGTAAGTCGAAAGCCGTCCACTATTGGACTGAGGACCAATGCGGCTGGTGCTCGGGCTGTTCGGAGTTTAGGTTCGTCGCTGGCGTTGAAGGTGATGGCCGCGTCGCTCCAAGGATTTGTCGTTGCTACTTGGTAGACTTCGGCAAGGCTGTGGATCGTTCGTTTCCGCATATTGTTTGATGCGAAAGTCTCGAAGACTGTTGATACCGTACCGGTATTGTTGGTGTGGTTTCGCGGGGCTAGAAGCTCCTCGCCACTTTTGGCCACCTGCCCTAATATCCAACATGCACGAAGGCTATGTGTTGGGGTGGCGCCCTTGGTACTGTGAATTGTACAGGGTTTGCTGAGCCATCCCTCCAGTACGGTTCTGTTCCCTTTAAGGGGCTTATGTTTTTTGGTTCTTGTACTTGGTGCCTGAGTCTAATGCACCCTTTTGTTGCGGACTGGGGCTATGTTCGGGGCCGGATTATCCCAAAACCTATCTTTGGTTTTCCGGAAACTTTTATGGCACAATACTTTCGTACTATGGATGCCAAGTCGGCGAAACGTGTGATTTCACGATGGTTGACGGCGTTCAAGATTCCCCTGTCCGTGCAATTGTTGCAAAAGATCGAGATTGTGTTTTCCTCTCGGCAGTCCTTTATCCGGTCCATGACCAGGAGGAATCTGGCCCTGTAATGATGTACTGTTTCGGCTGGCTCTTGCCGGATTAGAGATAGATCGCATATATCTGGACGGGCAGGCCTGATTGAGTCCGGGACCCTGCCCATCTCGAGGCTCAAGGGCCGAGAAGTTTCTGAATTTGGAAGCTTGGAAAGTGGAACGTTGTCCAACGAGTCCGGTCCGATGCCTGACTTTATGTTCAGTGCTTGATCGGAATCCGCTCCTCCGCGGGAATCCGGCATGGAGGGTTCAGTAGCCCGGACACGACTAGTTTTCAATATGGGAGAAGGATCGTCGCGATGTTCCTCTACCACCATGACGTGGTGGGTATCCTGGGGAGAGTTAATCTCTCTCAGATCGGTTTTAAGCCCGATCCGATTGTAGTCTGTAGCGACTCCCAGGGCGGCGATCCGATCCAAGAATTCGTTTACAGACGAGAGCTCTGCTGGATCTAACTGCTCGGTGAATTCCGAGTTGACGTGAAGATTGCTCTCGATGACACAAGAGGTCATCATTGAAGTGGTGGCCGGATAGGCGGTCATAAGAAAACCTCCTAGCCGGATAGTTTGGCCGGTGGCCAAGGCTCCATCGGCGAAGATGTCTTCCTTGAAGACGAGAAGAGGCATCCTTCCTATCGGTGATGGCACAGAGGAACTCTCAATGAAAGCACCAATGTCGGTGTCAAAACCGGTGGATCTCGGGTAGGGGGTCCCGAACTGTGCGTCTAGGCGGATGGTAACAGGAGACAAGGGACACGATGTTTTACCCAGGTTCGGGCCCTCTTGATGGAGGTAAAACCCTACGTCCTGCTTGATTGATATTGATATTGTGGATGTTTACAAGAGTGGATCTACCACGAGATCAAGGAGGCTAAACCCTAGAAGCTAGCCTATGGTATAATTGTAATGGTTGTTGTTGTGTCCTACGGACTAGAGCCATCCGGTTTATATAGACACCGGAGAGGGCTAGGGTTACATAGAGTCGGTTACAATAGTAGGAGATCTACATATCCGTATCGCCAAGCTTGCCTTCCATGCCAAGGAAAGTCCCATCTGGACACGGGACGAAGTCTTCAATCTTGTATCTTCATAGTCTTGGAGTCCGGTCGATGATGATAGTCCGGCCGATGATAGTTCGGCCGATGATGGTAGTCCGGCTATCCGGACACCCCCTAATCCGGGACTCCCTCACCTGTGCTTGCCCCCTTTGCACTGAAAGGGAAACAAGGACACTGCGCAGGCCGGCGCCCGCCTGGCCTTTGACCGTCATGCCTTGCGTCACGGGCTCCTCAGGAGGTGCCCTGCCTTGATCTCTCCGCCTCCTCGCGAGCCTGCCTGAGGAGGCTGCTCCTGAGGAAGCTTCCTGTCGTCTGCCCCGCGAGGCTTGGCCCCTTGCGAGGGTCTTGAGCTTGAGTTGATGAAGCTGGGCTGCATTGGGCCCCCACTTGAGCCATGCCACAGGCCGCAGGCAGGCAAGTCTGGGGACCCCTGTTCCCAGAACGCCGACAGTAGCCCCCGTACCCAAGGCGTGCTCGAACTTGGCTTAGCAGAGAAGCGAAGGGGCAAGTGCGAAGCGTCGCGGGCCCCAACAGCCTGCGGCCTTGGGCGCCGCGTGGCGATTGATTGGACGCGGGCGTCTCCGCTTCCCCATGACGCCTTGGCAACCGCATGACTTGACAAGTCCCTGCATGCAAAAACGGGTCATGATTACCTGCGATCATGGAGACCGATGGTTGGCCTCCTACGGCTATAAGTATGGAGCGGCGCGAGCCATTCCAGTTCATCTCCCTCTGCTACAGCTCCTCTTTTCACCCCGGCTGCTCGCTATCCCCATGGCTCCACCGAAGAGGTTCTCGGCCGCGGAGAAGGGAAAGACTCGCTAGAAAGGGCCTGACTCTCCGCCGACCAAGCGCGGTCGGGGCCGCCCCCGCAAGCACCCTGCGTCCCCCATGGTGGCTTCCCGCAGTCGTGGAGGCGGCTCCCTGCATGGCGATGAGCGCCCGGTCATCGATGGGAGGCACGCCGTGGCTGCGCAACCCCCCAGACCACGCTTCCGCTCGGCGGAAGTGCTGCCGGAGTTCGTCATGTGGTCGGCGGACCCGACCAGCACTTGGCTCCAGCTTCCTTGCTTCTTCGTAGGTGAACTTCCGGGCGGCCTCTGGCTTCAGGCAGACGGCTGCTGCAGCAGGGCCTCCTGGGCTTCGCTGGAGGGTTCTGCCGCCGGGGGTTTGGCCCTAACCCGCGGCTAGCAAACTTTTGCCCGCGCGCGTGGCCTGATCCGGCGGTGCACACTGCACTTCAGGTTCGATGGCGACGCCACCCTCGACGTGAGGGTGTTCGGGGAAGACGGCCGCCGTGCTGGGTGCTGCCCCAAAGATGATGACCGCGGCAGGGCGCCCAGCCACGGCGTTGATCGGGACGAAGATGGCGGCAGACGCGTGGGTAGCCGCGCCCGGGGCTCGCCAAGCTTTGTTGACTCTCCTTCAGACAACAGCTCCACCAGTGGGGGTCGTGACCAGCCCCGCGTCGTCGCGCTTGCCTGGGGGAAGGTAGCGGGTCGGTCCGCTGTCGCGCCCCGGTGAAGCGAGAGGAGGGAATCTGACCGAGCTCCGGAGGCAGTACGAGCCCTCGTCGTGAGCTGTTGCCAAGCAAGTCATGCCTGTTTTGCCTTTCCTCCTTTCCTGCGCAAAAAGAGGAAGTAGTGTAGGGCCCCGCGGGGGCATGTTGAACTGTTATTGTTAATTATCGTGCTGTTTCCACTATTTCTGTGCTATGTTTCCGTGCCGTGTGCCCGTGTGCGGGAGATACTTAACCCAGGGAGGCTTGTAGCGGTCTTTGCCTCCCGAGGCCGAGGCCTCACCGTGCACTTTATGTCCTGCAAGGATTAGTCAAGAGGAGTAGCTTCCAGTTTGGTTGTGAGGGCGACCGACCCAGGTCCTGTGCTCGCGTCGCGATGCCCGTTGGGCAAGGACTGGGAGTGGTGCTCCCTCAGCGGACTCGGATAGGAGAGCTTCAAACGACCGGGACAGAAAACACTCGCGAGGGTACCCGCGTACCTCCCTCGCTTGACTTGTGCGAGGGAAAACCGAGGCAAGTGAGAAAAAAAAAGACAAAGGGTCTCAAGCCAGAGGCAGCGACATCTTCGATAAAACTTGAAATAGGAAAGAACAAGCCAATTGCAGAAAGCAAATGAAAAAGCCGCATCCGGCACCTATTCTATTCTTTGACGTCTTCTCACGAGCGCGGAGCTAAGTGCTGCCACTGGGCGTGGGCGGGAGCCCCCGAGGCCCGAGGGCGGCACTCCGGAGACTCCGGGGCGTGTACAGCCCCACTCATTATTATGCGAGAGTGTCACGGGCAGCGAGCTTCACAGGCATTGGCCTTCTTCACAGGCACCGGGCCTTCCCCAAAATGCGGTAGCTTCACAAGCGTTGGCCTTTTTCACAGGCATCGGGCCTTCCCTAGAATGCGGTAGCTTCACAGGCGTTGGCCTTCTTCACAAGCGCCGGGCCTTTCTCCAAAATGCGGTAGCTTCATAGGCGTTGGCCTTCTTCACAGGCACCGGGCCTTTTCCATAGGCACTGGGCCTTGCTCAGGGGTAGAATCTCCGGAGATGTTGAATGTTCCATGCGTTCTGGATGGTTACTCCCTCCTGGGTCTCCAAGTGCGCGGAGCCGGGCCTGGAAACATGAACAACCTTGAACGGGCCCTCCCACATGGGAGAGAGCTTGTGCAACCCTTCCCTGGAGAGAACCCGTCTGAGCACGAGGTCCCCTACCTCAAGAGTCCTGGGGCGGATGTTGCAGCAGTGGTATCGCCGCAGCACCTGTTGATACCTTGCCGCTTGCTGTGCATCCTCTCAACGGTGTTCCTCCCCCAACACGAGATCTGTCCTCCGCATGGTGTCATACTGCGCCTCGTCGAACGCCAGGACCCATGCCGAACAACGTCTGACCTCGTGAGGGAGGACGACCTCAGCTCCGTAGACGAGGAAGAATGGAGTCTCGCCAGTTGGTTTGGCCGCGGTCGTGCAGATAGACCACAACACAGACTGGAGCTCGTCATACCAGCCCCTGTCGCAGGCCTCCAGCTTCTTCTTGAAGGTCCTGGTTTTGAGGCCCCTGAGGACCTCCGTGTTGGCTCGCTCAGCCTGGCCGTTACTCTAGGGGTGTGCTACCGAAGCGTAGCATATCTGCGTTCCAAGGTTAGCACAATACGTTTTGAAGAGGTTACCGGTGAATTGCGAACCGTTATCGATGATGATGCAGTTAGGCACCCCAAATCGGCTCACGAGTCCCTTGATGAACTTGACTTCAGAGCCCGCGGGGATGGTGCGGATAGCTTCCACCTCAGCCCACTTGGTGAACTTGTCCACAGCAACGTAGAGATAGCGATAGCCCCCTGGCGCCCGAGGGAACGGGCCCAGGATATCCAGCCCCCAGACTGCGAACGGCCACGAGAGGGGTATAGTCTACAGACCCCCTTCCGGCTGATGGATCTGCTTGGCATGGAATTGGCAGGCCTCACAAGCCTTCACCAGCTCCACGGAGTCACTGAGTGACGTGGGCCAATAGAGCCCACTGCAGAACGCCTTGCCAACGAGGGTCCATGATGATGAGTGATGCCCACAGTCTCCACCGTGTATGTCTGCCAGCAGCTCCTTCCCTTGCTCTCTGGAAATGCAACGTAGGGACACATCATTTAGTCGCCTCCGGTAGAGCTCTCCATCCTTGATGCAGTAGGCCGTGGCCTGCTGCGCCACACGCTCCGCTTCCTCCTCCTTCTCCGGAAGGGTCCTTTGTGTTAGGTAGTTCCTGAGCTCTGCGATCCAGCATCCTTCCTGAGGCTCCAACGCCAGGAGCAGGCGTACCCCTGAGGCTGGGCCGCAGACTGGGGCTCCCGAGGTAGGCGGCTGAGGGAGCTCTTCCCGAGGTTGCGCCGTCCTTGAAGAGTCGCTCCTCGAAGAGTCGCTCCTCGAAGACGCCAGGCTCTTGAGGCAGCCGCCTGGAGGCCCTCTTGGCGATGTCATCAGCCTCTTGATTGGTGCCGCGAGGCACATGCTGCAACTCCAGCCCCCAGAACTGCTTCTCCATCCTGCGAACCTCCGCGAGGTAGGCTTCCATGTGCTCGTCCTTCAGCTTGTATACCTTGTTGGAGAAGTTGACGAGGAGTTGTGAATCACCCTTGATGGTGAGGTGCTTTACCCCCAAGGCGACTGCGGCTTTCAGGCCTGCTATCAGGCCTTCGTACTCTGCTATGTTGTTGGAGACCTTTTCTCCGTGCTGGAAACAGAGTTGTACAACGTAGTAGAGCTTGTCTTGAGTGGGAGATACGAGCACCGCGCCAGCCCTCGCGCCATGTTGGGAGAACGCCCCGTTGAAGTACATGACCTAGCCGTCCGGTGCCTAGCTTCCCAGGGAAAGTGATCGATCCTCGCCAATCTCGAGGCCTGGCGCCTCTGCCCATTCCGCCATGAAGTCTGCCAGTGCAGCCCCCTTGATGACTCTGGTAGTGCTAAATTCTAGCTGAAATGCTTGCATTTTGATGTTCCACTCAGCGACTCTTCCAGCCGAGTTGGGGCTCTTGAGTACCCTTTCCAAGGGGTATGCTGAGACGACCTTGATGGGATGGCCTTGGAAGTAGTGCCGCAGCTTGCGTGAGGCCACAAATAGGGCGAGGAGGACTTTTTGGGGCATAGGGTACCGTGCCCTCACATCCCGTAGCACCGTGCTGACGAAGTACATGGGGTGTTTGACGAGGTTGAGAGTGCTGGCATTGCTGGCGTCCTCCGGAGGTTGGGGTGCCTCTCGAGACGATGGAGCCCCCAGCGCGTGGTCGCTTGGAGGGGCGTCTTCTGCTCCGGGGGTGCTCCCCTGCTACGGCTGATCCTTTTCGGCTGCGGTCTCGGTCTCTGCGAGGCCTTCTTGGCTTTTCCTTGCTTCGACCCAGACGGTTGGTGCGGCCTTGATCCAACGCTCTTCCCTAACCGCCACCAGGGCTGCGCTGGCGGAGTAGGGGGTGGCTGCAAGGTAGAGCACCAGGGGCTCTCGAGGACGCGGAGCTACCATCACCGGAGGGCTGGTTAGGTACCTCTTGAGATCCCAGAATGCCTTGGCGGCCTCTTAAGTCCATTCAAAGGGGCCCTTCTTCATCATCAGCTTGAAGAAGGGCAGTGCTCATTCCCCCAGCTTGGAGATGAAGTGCCCTAGCGCGGTCACACGCCCGGTGAGCTTCTGCATTTCTCTGAAGGTCTTCGACGGGCTCATGTCTTCGACTGCTTTGACCTTCTCTGGGTTGGCCTCGATGCCCCTGTGGGATACGAGGAAGCCCAGGAGCTTGCCCGAGGGAACTCCAAACACACACTTCTCCGGGTTGAGCCACAGGTCCACCTCATTGAGGCTCGCGAAGGTTTCCTCCAAGTCATGTATCAGGGTTTTTGCCTCCCGAGACTTCACCATAATGTCATCGACGTAAGCCTCAGCATTCCTCCCGAGCTGCTGACCCAAGGCGATGTGCATCAGCCGCTAAAAGGTCGCACCTGCGTTGCATAGCCCAAATGGCATGCATGTATAGCAGTGCACTCCACACGGGGTTAGGAAGGACGTTTTCTCCACGTCTTCCACCGCCATCTTGATCTGGTGGTAGCCCGAGAAGGCATCTAGGAAGCACAACAGGTCACACTCAGTGGTGGAGTCGACGATCTGGTCAATGCGAGGAAGCAGAAACGGATCCTGCGGGCAGGCTTTGTTAAGGTTGGTGAAGTCGACACACATGCGTTCCTTTCCTCCCTTTTTTGGCACGACCACCGGGTTAGCCAACCAATCTGGATAGCGGACCTCGTGAATGACCCCTGCCGCTTCCAACTTGCGGGTCTCTTGGATGATGAAAGCTTGTTTCTCAGTGGACTGCCGCCTTGCCTTCTGCTTCACGGGGCGTACGTTGGGGCACACATTGAGGTGATGCTCAATCACTTCCCTCGGGACCCCTGCTAGCTGATCAGGTTCCCATGCGAACACCTTCTTGTTCGCGCGCAGAAACTTCACCAAGGCCTCCTCCTGCTCGGGTTCGAGGTTGGTGCCTATGGTGAAGGTGGTGTTAGTGGACCCGTCCTCGTCGACTGGGTGAACAACTAATTCTTCTTGGCTGGCGCAGCCCCCTTCGGCTCAAGGGCGTCAGTGCTGGCGGGCTGCACCACCGCAGCCGTCTTGAAAGCGAGCTTGAGCGCCTGCAGTGCATCCCTTGTATCCCCTGACACGGTGAGGACGCCATTACTCCCAGGCATCTTCATGAGGTTGTACGTCGGGTGAGTCGCTGCCATGAGCTGGGCCAAGGCTGGGTAGCCGAGGACGGCATTGTAGGGGAGGACGATGGGGGCGATGTCGAAGTCGATTAGCTTTGTGCGGAAGTTGTCGTAGGTGCCGAAGGTCACCGGGAGACGAATCTGTCCCAAGGAGGCGGTGGAACCGACCCCGACACCCAAGAATGGCCTGCTGGGCTGAAGCCGCTCTAGTGGCATGTGGAGGAGGCTAAAGGCCTCCACAGAGAGCATGCTGAGGCCAGCCCCGCCGTCGATGAGGGTCCTGCTGATGGCCACTTGGCAGATGGTGGGGGTGCACAACATCGGAAGCACACACGAACCGGCGGGGTTGGAGGGATGATTGTCCGAGTTGAAGGCCAGGTCGGCCTCGGGCGCCACCTAGCCTGGGAGGGCTTCTCGGTGCTTGGAGGCGGCTCTGATCTGGCGGGCGAACGGCTTGACGTGGCGGCTCGAAGGTGGCGCCTGGGAGCCACCCAGGAGGGCTGCGATGATCGGGGGTACTGGCGCGGCGTAATGGGCGAGGAAGAGGTCGCGCAGTTCCCCCCAGGAGGTCACAAAGGCCATCGGTAGGTGGAGCAGCCACATGCGCGGAACGCTGGTGAGGGCCATGGGAAACTAGTTGGCCATCACCCTGTCGTTGCCCCCGGCCTTGAGGACAGGCTCCTCTACGCCAGCAGGAAAACCAGCGGATCTGTCGCGCCATTGTAGCGCGGCGGCATCTCGTGCTTGAACTTGGGGGGCCACTGCACCTGGCGCAAGGCGGGGGCCAAGGATCGGAGCCCCCTGGCCCCAGTGCCGGCATCGGCCGCAGGCGCGTCCGCAGGGGCATGACGGCGTGAGACGACGAACCGGTTAGAGTCGGCGAAGGGGTGGCGGTGCGGCCATCGCGCCGGACCGGTGGATGCAGGGGCGAGGCCTGCTGCTCATTCCCCACCGGGCCGGTGGCAGCGTTGGCGGCAGGCGATGGGGAACGACGGGGGCGTCCGCCGACGGGCGTCGTCTAGGCGACGCGGGTGGCGAGAGCAGCCCGACGCTCGGCGCGAGCTCGGCGAGCGTCAGCCATGGACACGGCGGAAGATCAGACATGGCCAGCGGAAGAAAGATTCCGGCGCACCCGCTACCTGGCGCGCCAAATGTCGGATTTCGGGTTCCAGCAGACCCTTGAGGTTCGAACACTGGGGTGAGCATGAAGATCTCTCCTCTACCAGCTCACGTCTCAAAGTCTCACAAGGATCTAAGCAAGAAAGATGAACACACAAGGGACATGAGATTTATACTGGTTCAGGCCACCATTGTGGTGTAATACCCTACTCCAGTGTGTGGTGTGGTGGATTGCCTTAGGGGCTGATGGTAAACAGTACAAAGGGAGAACAGCCTCGCGAGGGGCTGTTCTTGAGCTGGTGCGATAAAATACTTGGGTGAGTTAAGTCGCTTCTCTCTCTCTCTCTCTGATCAATCTGTTTCTCGATGCCTCTACCCTGTGGTGGATAGTCCTATTTATAGAGCGAGGCCCTGGGCCTCTCCCCAAATAATGAGCGGGAAGGGCGCCAACAATTGGCCATTTTGAAGGGGAACATATGGTACACTTATCCTGACTAAAGTTGGTCTTCGGCTGCCAAAGGCTCTGACGATGACGCCGCTCTGGGCTCCACGATGACCTCCATCCTGCCGTTCTGCCGGTCTTGGTCTTGTTGCATCGAAATGGTAACCTTTGCCTGATGCCTTGGCCTGTGCTTGCCCCCTTTGCACTGAAAGGGAAACAAGGACACTGCACAGGCCGGCGCCCGCCTGGCACCCGCCTGGCCTTCGACCGTCATGGCTTGTGGGACGGGCTCCTCGGGAGGTGCCCTGCCTTGGTCTCTCTGCCTCCTCGCGAGCCTGCCTGAGGAGGCTGCTCCTGAGGAAGCTTCCTGTCGTCCGCCCCGCGAGGCTTTGCCCCTTGCGAGGGTCTTGAGCTTGAGCTGATGAAGCTGGGCTGCATTGGGCCCCCACTTGAGCCACGCCGCAGGCCGCAAGCAGGCAAGTCTGGGGACCCCCGTTCCTAGAACGCCGACAACTTTTGCCTTCCTTCTGTGGGAGGAGCTGCAAGTCGTTCGGCCGCCCAGGTTCTTGATGGCCGCCCATGAAGGTGCCAACAAACTCATGGCATAGGCCAGCCCGGGTCGAGATGGAGTTCTCTGGCAGGTGCATCAGCCAAGACCTCACATTTGGCTTGAGTGCCAAAGGGAAGTAGTTGGCAAATACCTTCTCGTCTCTTCCCTCGGCTGTTTGAACAGCGATGGTGTAGATGCTCAAAAACTCTGTCGGGTTCAATCTTTCATCGTACTTTTCTTGTATTTCTGGCTTGAATGTGCGAGTGGATTGCCAAGAGAGTTGCCATAGCTCGCGAGTGAAGGCAGGGCACCCAACCTCGAAAGGCAGGTACCCGCTCTCACTGGGCGTGGGCTCGCCAACGTTGGGGCCATTGCGCCTATCAGACTGGCAGCGGGTTTCGCAGCATCGTTCGATGGTGACGCGCGTCTTCCCACCCTCTGTCTTACAGGACAGGCCGCTAGTCCCGACATGCTTGAGGATCAGATGGAGCCATCGATCCATCATCGGGCACTTGATTGCGTGGTTCTGGCTGCAGCCCCTGCGCTGGCTGCCGCGGAGGGGATTGCACCGTGGGAGTGGCTCCTCCGGTAAATCCAGCGGCTCGGGCCGTTGTCGCTGCCTGTGGAGGTCGTGATGGGTCCGCTCGCTGTGATCCTCCCGCGTCGGCAAAACCAATCAAGCTCTGTATGGTGGCTCTCCACTCATCCATCTATTCGGCCACCGGCGGGAATCTTAATAGGAGTTAGGCCCGCACTATGGCCTCCGAAGCAGTGCTCGGCATGGATGACAACATAGACCTTAACATCGTCTGGCTCCTAACGGCGCTAGTAGTGGCAGCGCCTTGCTCTCGTCGCCGTGAGCTAGTCGCCAGGGTGGCGAGGTGATGATGTGGATGTGCTTGGGGATTGGCAGCTCCATTCAGTGCATCGGCTCGGCCAGCTCGTCCCAGGGGAGGCGCGTACCCTACGGCCGCGCCCGTAGCGGGGGCAGCCAGAGGGTTGCGGTTCATCCCAGAGCGAGCGTCACCACTGCGGTTGTGTCCTTCGGTGGGGCGGAGAGGTAGAGACGGAATAATCTCTCCACCCACACATTGTGGAGCATGGCCATTGTGATGCTGTTGGAGTGATCCTTCTTCGGTGCCTCCTGCTCCCGTTTCGGCCGCAGGGGAGGTGCCGACGACTACGCATGCGCCGGCCACGCCCCCATGGTGTCCACGTCCCTGTGTGTCCCCGTAGTCCCCACGGCCTCGGGGACCGCGTGCGGAGGGGTCTTTGAGGTGGATGGTGAGCTGCAGCATCGGGCTTCTTCTTGGGTGCCATGGATGACAAACTCGTCGATGAAGAAAACGATGATGCAGATGACGCGCTACGTACACTCTCGGGTTCGCGCGAGCACTTCCCACTACCTGGCACACCAAAGATGTCGCGGGAAAACACGGCCACCTATGGGGCCATCGGCCCCTTGTGGTTTGGCAGGGGGAAGAGCACATTGCACAAAGAGTGGAGGGTGCGGAGCAGCACGACAGCGATCACACGGGCAGTTTTTACCCAAGTTCGGGCCGCCGCGAGGTGTAAAACCCTACTTCTGCTTTGGTGGATTGATGAGGGGACCGTGGTGGAGACGCAGCGCTTTAGCCCGGCAAGGTTTCCTCGGGGCGAGAGCGGCTACGCGCGTACGAGAGTACAAGGGTCTAAATCCTTCCTAAGGTTGCAACGACTCTCCTTTTATAGATCAAGGGGTCACCACAATGGCAAATCAGTCATTGCATACTGATTGGATAGCAAATAGTGCTATCATACCTAACTCTGCAGACAGGACAAGGTGCATTAAATGCACCAGTTAGTTAGTGCAGCCCGACAAGCCTAGCCGGGCCGTTCAGCCACTTTCTTGCCTGTCTGCATGACACGTCTCTGGACGCGTGTCATTTGGAGGTGATTTCCTTCGGAAGTGGCTACCACATGTCAAATAGCAGCCACTTAGTCACTTGGGGCTCGACACTGCACCGATCGATGACTTGCGTTGCTGTGAGGTGGAGCGGCGGAGCCTTGGCGGGGTAGTTCACCCTTAGTGTCCCCGGCAAGCTTACCGGGGCAGTCAAGAGACTTGTCTTTGGGGCAACCTCGACCCCGCCAGGCTCGCCTGCCCGACAAGGGAGGTTTTTCCTTAGTGGTATCTTGATCCTTTAGCTTGACTTGGTCTTCTTGATCTGCCCTTCAATTTCTCAAAGAGCTATTTCTTCTGCTTGGTCTTGTCTTGGATGTCGTAACCTTGCTCTTGAGCCTGTGTACAGTCCGGGAAACATACCTGGGGTTTGTTGCACTGAAAGGGTAGAAGACCTGGGAATGAGACCTCCGGCAACGATCATGTTTCTATATCCCCGAAGGCATCCTGGCCAGGTAGCTCCATGCATGGTGTGCTAGTTGTGCCTCATCAGAACCAACATGACACGTTGTGAGCGAGCAGCTAGGGTGACAAAGATACATCAGTTGCCAGGGGTGAGTCACCAGCATGCCTACTGATATTGCTTGAAGCTACGTCAGTATTTCGCCAAAGAGGAAGGGCTGATGCAACACAACTACGGTAGGTATTTCCCTCAGTTATGAAACCAAGGTATCAATCCAGTAGGAAAACCAAGCAACACTATGTAAACGGTACCTGCACAGAAGGAACAAATACTTGCAACCCGATGTGTATAAGGGGTTGTCAATCCCTTTTTGGGTAACGGCGCCTGGAATTGTCAAGTTGATGGGATAAAAATTGTGTAGATTGGATAAAATAGATCTCGATAAAATGTGAAATAAAATATGCGAATAAAAAGTGCAGCAAGGTATTTTTGAGTTTTTGGAATAATAGATCTGAAAACAAAAGCTAACAAAAATAGATCTGAAAGCAAATATGATAAAGAATAGACCCGGGGCCATAGATTTCACTAGTTGCTTCTCTCAAGAAATAGCACATGGTGGGTAAGCAAATTACTGTTGGTCAATTGATAGAAGATCGAATAATTATGACGATGGCCAAGGCAATGATCAATATATAGGCATCACGTCCAAGATTAGTAGACTGACTCCTGCTTGCCTACTATTACTCCACACATCGACCGCTATCCATAATGCATCTAGTGTATTAAGTTAATGGAGAAACAGAGTAATCCAAATACAACGATGACATGATGTAGACGAGATCTATTCATGTAGGAATAGCCCCCATCTTGTTATCCTTAATATCAGTGATACATGTGTGTCTTGCTGGCCCTTCTGTCACTGGGAAAGAACACCGCACGATTGAACCCATCTCAAAGCACCTATTCCCATGGCAAGAAAAATTGATCTAGTTGGCCCACTTAAACTAAAGATTCGAAGAAGAAATACGAGGCTATAAATAATCATGCATATAAGAGATCAAAAGAAGACTCAAATAATATTCGTGGATATAGACCTGATCATAAATTCAAAGTTCATCGGATCCCAACAAACACACCACAAAAATAGTTACATCAAATAGATCTCCAAGAGACCATTGTATTGAGAATCAAAAGTGAGAGAGAGGAAGGCATCTAGCTACTTCCTACGGACCCATAGGTCTATGATAAACTACTCACCCATCATCAGAGGGGCACCAATGAGGATGATGAACCCCTCCGTGATGGTGTTTAGACTGGATCTCGTTGTTTTGGAACTTGCGGCAGCTGGAATTGTGTTTCGCCGACTCCCCTAGGGTTGGTAGAATATTTGGGGAGTTACAGGGCGAAGAGGCGGTACTGGAGGCCATCGAGGTGGGAACAACCCACCTGGGTGTGCCTGGGCCTCCTGGGGCGCCCTGGTGGGTTGTGCTCCCATCGGAACCCCCCTCTGGTACTTGTTTGCCCATTAGGTGTCTTCTTGTCCATAAAAATTCTCCAAAAAGTTTTGCTGCATTTGGACTCCGTTTGGTATTGATTTCCTGTGAAGTAGAAAACAAGCAAAAAACAACAACTGGCACTGGGCACTATGTCAATAGGTTAGTCCCCAAAATGATATCAAGTTACTATAAAATGATTGTAAAACATCCAAGAATGATAATATAACAGCATGGAACAAGCAAAAATTATAGATATATTGGAGAAGTATGAGCATCCCCAAATTTAATTCCTACTCGTCCTCAAGTAGGTAAATGGTAAAAACAAATTTTTTGATGTGGAATGCTGCCTAACATGTTCATCACATATTCTTTTCTTTTTTAGCATGGACATTTGGAGTTTTATATGGTTCAAAGCAATAGTCTAGTTTTGACATGAAGATTTCAATACTCAAGCACATCAATAAGCAACCATGTCTCTCAAAATATCAACACTAAGAAAGTTATCAATAGCCCATCATGCTCATTCATTGATCCATTCATGAAACACACTGGCATATTAGCTACATCCAATGATCAAGTACGATCATAGTGCCCCTTAGTTGGTGCTTTATATGGAGACTGTTGGGGATATAACTCTAAGGTATGACCAGCCCAAGAGGGGCTGGGTTACACCGATGGCGGTTTAACATGAAGTAGGTCCATTGAGGCCCAAGGAGAAGTATGAATACGATGCTCTTGGAGGCAGTCCTGGTGAAGGCCCAAGACCAGGGCTTGTGAACCGTCGAAGGAAGACTTGCTCCATAAGGCATGACTAGTTAGAAACCGAGTCAGCCACGTTGTGTGAGCCGGCTGGGACTCTGTAAGCTTCTCGGTCTTTACCTGTGTATATAAAGGTGAGACCCGACCGCAGGTTAACAAGAAGTAATCGGTCGAGAACTAGGTCAAGCGTATTCGCTCCCTTGTAATCGAAAGTCAAGCAATACAAGTAGAAGCATGACGTAGGCTTTTACCTCGTTGAGAGGAGCCGAACCTGGGTAAACTCTGTGTATCCTTTGTCCCGTTCAACCCCTTCAAGCTAACCTAGTTGTGATGGCTCCACACCCAAGTCCTTTCACTAGGGCATCTGCCGTGTTAAATCCATAACAGTTGGCGCCCGCTGTGGGGCTAGAGCGCGATGGTTTCAAATTCTCGAAGGGCGGCTTGTTAGGTATCAAGGGATACGCCATAGGCCGGATGACCAAGAGCCCCGTGGCAAGATCTATATCGATGATTCTGGCTGGGTTCCCGAGGCTGATTCAATCGAGTATGGGTATCGGTCCCCTTCAGCGGAATTCATGTCTTCATCAGCAAGATTAGCGAGTCAAATCCTGAGCCGGCCGCCTGCACTGACATCGTTGAGATGGCTCGACACGCGAGACCCGCCCAGGTCCAACCCACCCAGAAGTGTCCTTTCATCGGCTTTATCCATGGGACGGATCTTGAGGAGGGTTCTGCGTCTGGTGGTGAAACGACCATCTATTCAGGTGATGAGTCTTGAACCAGCGAGACCGAATCAATCTGTCGACTACAAGATAGCCGGCTTGGGGGCTATTTCGACGGTGACAGTATTCCGGACCCCTATGAGCTGCCGACCAGGGCTGCTATCTTCATGGCCGGTACGCAATAGATGCTGAATTCATCAATTGCTACGGCTATGACCTTTAGTTCAATAGCTATAGCGACGACCGGGGCAAGCGGCCCTGTGCGCCCGCCGTCTCATGTCTTATCCGAGCTCCTGGATGCTTTGGCAACTTTGTTAGCTGTAAAGGTTACCCCGGTGACTCAAGCACAACATAAGGTGGAAGTTGCGAAACTACGGAATGAGGTAGCTTGGGCTAAGGAGGAGCTTAATGCTGAGAATGCTAGGATGGCAATAGAGCGAGCCACACTGGAGGCCGAGTCACAACGGATTCGGGCAGAAACTTTCCGGTTAAACTTAGATCAGAATGCATCAAGTGCTGTCCTCTGAAATAGGCACCAGAGCTATCTACTTTTGCAGTTTGAGGCAAGGAATCTTTTCAATACACCTGGGATAGGACCAAGTAACCCGCCCGAGGTGGCCCGGACTGTCGAGGCGCCCGTGGCCAGGGAGACGGCTCAACCTTGTGTAACAGACCTGCCCCGTTTGAACTTAACTCTGCCTCAACAGGTGTTAACACCACCGGGTCATTATTCTAACCCTCTGGATAACATGATTGCCGCAGCTTCGCGGCTGGCGGCTCTCCCAGTAGAAGGCGAGTCTCCCTCGGTGGTCGAGGCCCGGAATGTTGTGGAGCTTTTTCAGACGGCGGTAGCTCAGTAGGCGGCTTACTCATATAGCCATGAGCGAATTCATTCAACTCCACGCCATAGTCGGCACATTGAATCGCCAGCGGTTTCCAATAGTGAGCGGCAACGTAACCCGCCCCATGGGCTTGACCCGCCACGTGTTGATAACAATGCTCACACCCTTATGGATCAGGCCAGGGCACTTCAAGAGGTAGAGTTGGCGGCTCAGTTAGCGGCACATCAACAACTCCAGCGTAGCCCTTCGACGTCTATAGAAGCCGGGATGACTTCCAGGACAATGGGTGTGCCATGTTTAGCACCAGCCCTTTGCAATGAGTGGTTGCCTAAGGACTTCAAGGGTCCTCAAAAGCTGCCCAATTACACAACTAGTCAATTTCCTGAGGCTTGGATTGAGAGTTATGAGCTGGCTATGGAGATGTTAGATGTTAACGATGCTGTGTGCGCCAAATATTTCACCATGATACTGGACGGGCCGGCTCGAACCTGGTTGAAGGGATTACCCCCTAATTCTATCAATTCATGGGCAGAGCTGAAAGCACGTTTTATTCAGAATTTCAAAGACACATGCAAACAGCCTCTGTCGATCATCGACTTAGACGCTTGTGTCCAGCGCGAGGATGAGTCGGCCCACCATTGGGTCCGTCGGATGTCCACTATTATCCACTCATCGGATAGAATCAACACCGACTCTGCTATTCTAATTCTGGAGAAAAATTGTCGTTTCACCCCTCTCAAGCAAAAGTTAGGGTGGCTTAAGCGTCACTACAATGACATGGGAGAGCTCATGGCGGCTCTCATCAAATACGCTGACTCTGACAATATTAAAGACTCGGGGTTTGATGAGGAGAAGTCCAACAAGGGGAAGAAGAACAACAATGGAGAAGGGCAGTAGCCAAATACGACAGGGCATAACCAGGGTGGTAATGGTAAGCGCAAGCAACCTGGCAGGGGGTCAGATTTTGTAGCCAATACTAATACACAGAACAATGGTCAACATCGTAAGGGAAAGCCACTACCTCGTTTTGGAGGGCCAAAGTTCAACCTTGAGGCGATGTTGAACCAGCCTTGCCCGAAGCATAGTTATCCAGATAGACCGTCAACTCACCTGTGGGAATATTGTTTTATCATGAAGGAATATAAGAGCTCCAGTTTTCCTCCGGGCCACAATAATAATAATGGCCCGCATGGCAGGTCAGGATCCGGCTCACATGGACCCAACTTTGGAGGTGCCGGTTCAAATTCTAGGTATCAAGGTCAGGGCAATCAGGGCAGTTATAGCCAGCAGCCCCGTCAAGGTAACCAGCAACAACAGTCTAGATATCATAGTAATCCTAAGCAGCTAAATAGTAGCCAATATCATGTTTTCACCACAAGCCTGTGCAAGCGAGATCATAAGGTTCATAAACGAGTGGTGAGCGCAGTTGAGCCGTTAGTACCTCGATACTTATGATGGTCAGAACAGCCAATTGTATGGAGCCATGAGGATCACCTTCCCCGGGTTGACAATCCGGGTCAACTGGCTTTGGTGGTAACTCCTCAGGTTGGACGTTACAAGTTCACTAAGGTGCTTATGGAGGGAGGCAACAATATCAATATCCTTTATTATGATACTCTTCTCCGGATGAATTTGACTGATAAAGATCTCACTACAAAAATAATACACTTCCGTGATGATACGTGTTTGTCACAGTAGGTCGCGTTTTTTGTCTTGCATGTACATCCATGACGATTTTATGACAGAATCAAGATAGTCATACATGTGCTGTCGTAGAAGTGTTCCATGACATTACCAAAATTATCATCACGGAAGTGTCCACTTCCATGACGATAAATCGCGCGTCACAGATGTGCTTTCGTCAAGGGTGACGGACACATGGCATCCACCGTAACGGAACACCGTTAAGCTATCAGGTCGGGTTTTGGATTCGATAACCCGTTAACAACCCCGACCAATGGGGATTTTCCACGTGTAAACTCATCATTGGCTGGAGGAAACACGTGTCGGCTCATCGTTGGGACAGATGTCATCCACTCATTGGACGGAAGGCGCCTATGATACGTCAACACATGGCACGGCCCAATAGAGGCCCATTCCTAAGAAAACGCCGGCCCAGTAAAAATTAGCAGGCCAGCCCATATAAGGCCTACTTGTGTCAGGTCTATTTAAGCCCACGGCCCATACGAGATGTGCCAATTCGGCCCGTCAACTGCCCGTTAAAGATTTGACACCATTGCAGTCCATCGTCAGTTCGAGCCCGTTAATAGCTCACTATATATTTGGGCTTAATATCGGCCCGATGAGATTTCGGCCTGTTAACGGCCCATTTAATGGAAGGGCCAATTTTCAGGATGTACATCTTTCAGCCTTTTAGCGACCCATTTAAATGTTGGGCTAATTTCCGGCCCGGTGTGTCTTTCAGCCTGTTGACGGCCCATAAATCTGATGGGCCATTTGTTGTCGGACCTGAGTTTCGGCCTTTTAGCGGCCCATTTAAGTGTTGGGCCAATTTCTGGCCCGGTGTCACTTTCAGCATGTTGACGGCCCATAAATCAGTTGGGCCATTTGTAGTCGGACCTGAGTTTTGGCCTTTTAGTGACCCATTTAAGTGTTGGGCCAATTCCCGGCCCTGTGTGCCTTTCGGCCTGTTAACGAACCATAAATGAGTTGGGCCATTTGTAGTCGAACCTTAGTTTTATCCATTTAAACGGCCCATGCCCTTCATGGTCCAATACCAGCCCGGTTTCTCTTTCGGCCTGCTAAAGGCCCACAACACAGTTGTGCCATTTACAATATGACCTGACTTTCGGCCTCTTAGCGGCCCATGGTCTTCATGGTCCAGTACAAGCCCGCTGTCTCTTTCGGCCTGCTAAAGGCCTACAGTATAGTTGGGCCGTATGTAGCCCAAACTTAGTAACGGCCTGTTAACGACCCATGAAATAAATTGGGGCCACCTGTTGCCCGCTTTGATGTCGGCCTGTTAACGACCCGGGAGGTAAGAGGGCCGACCATTAACTTTCGGCCTAGTAACGGCCCATTAACTTAATGGGCCCTCTAAAGTTCGTACATGTCTTTAGGCCAAATTAGATAATTTGAGCCCATTACGACGAGCAATTATGCACAGGACCAAAACCGATCAAGCAAAGGTACGACATACAGGGAATAACGTTGCACATCCAGCATATATTACAGGAAATTACATCCACCGGGCAATCAAAGATTGATGCCAGTGCAAATAAATGAGCAGAACCTAACCATCTAAAACGTCACAATCTGTAACCTCAGCACAGGTGACGCCCATAAGCATGTGGGCAAGTTCTTTCTGCTTTGCTACACTGTCTCTAAAAACATTGATCAGTTGTTGTGTCGCACGACTCTGCACCTCTAATTCATCCACCATTTCCATCATTGCTTCAGCCATTAATTGGTTCACAAACATACATTTATTCCATTGCATTCGAGACAGAGGATACTGAACAGATTCAGATGGCGATTTTGGCAGGCTTGTATTATTGATAGTGGAGAGTGTCTCGACCACTACATCATAACATAAATTAGGACGAGAACCAAACAGATTAATCATGAGTTATTGCCATTTTATCTGGCCTAGATTTACTGGAAAGAAACAATGGGGTTGCCTTGCTATTTTCAGAGTTTGTCTTCTTATCTTCAGCAGCCTGCACAAAATTAACACACTAGCATTGCTATCATTGGCCAAGTCAGATAATAGGAAAGCAACATTGACACAACGAATGTTTGGGCAACTAGCCTACACCAAATTAACACAATATGGCACAACTATCATCAGCCAGGTAAGGTAGTACGAAAGCAACATTGACACAATGAATGAATGGGCAACCGGAGAAGCACTACAATTCAGTAATGTGCGTGATATGAGATAGTACATTCATGCAGCTCAGTATGCAAAACTACCAGGCAGTTTTCCTTACAAAAATCAACATTGGCGCCTTTAACATTTTGCTACAACTAATTTTAGATCAGATAAAGGTTAGATTCACACCGATTAACAAAATACATGTTGATGTAAAAATATAGTGATATACAACATGTACTTACATTAGCATTGGAGCACAGAGAATTCCCGCAAGATATTTTCCTCGAATACGATCCCAATGGAGGAAGTCTTCTATTGTTTAACCTTATTTTCTAAAAGAGAGATGGGTAAGAGACATGTAGAAAATATGATCAGAATGCTATAAAATTTCATGATGCGTGGATACGCACACGCTTCTTAGAATGGAGTTGACATTCTTTTGCTGGACTGGAGCGGACTAGTTCTTTGGCCACTGGAATCTACTTATTATCAGTGGGAGTTGGGTTTCTCTATGCTGGAGCAGTATCTATGAAAAATGGAGTTGGTTTATTATCTCCTGGCGTTTGTATCTTTTGCAAAGACCTGGTTTGTAACCCTTCAGATTCTAACATAGCCGTCTTCCCCTTGCGTGCCTTATATAGAAGAATGGTGATTCAGTTATAAAACATGCTACAGCAGAGATGGAATAGGTACTGAAGAATAGAAAGGCATGACATATTGACATGTATTCCCTCCATCCAGAAATAAATGGACGGGTCTAGTCGTATTTCAGTTCTAGATACATCCAGTTTTATCCATTTCTGCGACATTTAATCCGGACGGAGGGGGTATGATGTAAGAGCTAGGGATACGATAGGACAACACAGTAAAAAAAACACTAAAAAACCCACTGCAGAACCAAAGTATTCAAACCCACTAATATGAGATAGTGCACTCATGCAGCTCAGGATGCAAAACTATCAGGCAGTTTTCCTTACAAAAATCAACATTGTGGCCTTTAATCATACATTTTGCTACAACTAAATTTAGATCAGATAAAGGTTGGATTCACGCCAATTAACAAAATAGATGCTGATGTAAAAATATAGTGATATACAACAGGTACTTACATCTACATTGGAGCACAAAGAATTCCTGCAAGAATCTTTCCTCATAAACGACACCATTGCAGAAATTCTTCTATCTGTTAAGCTTATTTTCTAAAAGAGAGATGGGTATGAAACATGTAGAAAATATGATCAGCATGCTATAAAATTTCATGATGCAAGGATACGCACACGCTTCTTAGAATTGAGTTGACATATTTTTGCTGGACTGGAGCGGACTAGTTCTTTGGCCACTGGAATCTGCTTATTATCAGTAGGAGTTGGGTTTCTCTGTGCTGGAGGAGTATCTATAAAAACCGGAGTTGGTTTATTATATCCTGGCATTTGGATCTTTTGCAAAGGCCTTGTTTGTAACTCTTCAGATTCTAACATAGTCATCTTCCCCTTGCATGCCTTGTATAGAAGAATGGTGCTTTAATTATAAAAGATGCGACAACAGAGAGATGGAACAGGTACTGAAGAATAGAAAGGCATGACATATTGACATGTATTCCCTCCATCAGGAAAAAATGGATGGGTCTAGGCATATTTCAGTTCTAGATACATCCTTTTTTATCCATTTCGGCAACATGTAATCCGGACGGACGGAGTATGGTGTAAGAGCTAGGGATACAAAAGGGCAACACAGCAAAAAAACTAGTTGAATGTAAAACTATATGCTAGCGGAATACATACAGAAATAACTAAGGCAACATACATGTGTATGATTGGGAAAATAAGAGGGCATTCCAACAGAGCACTAGAACAACACTTCAATGTAAAAAAACATGGTATGGTAGACAGATGATGTACATACTGATGAGTAACAATGCATAAGATATTCAGAAGCATGATGTCCAAATTAAGCAGATGGCATTGCGATAGAGTAGAATGACAGTACTTGAATTTGAAAACATGTTATCATGAATGGAATAGGTACTGAAAAACAGGAAGGCATGACATATTTACATGCATGATCAGCATACTAAGCACATGGCATTGCAATAGAGTAGATACACTCCAGGACATTATATGCATGTTGTACCCATATCACAGGCCAAGTTAGAGCAAGGACCTTGTGGGGTGAAGAGGATTCATCATCTTTCTGCAAGTCTTCTGAAGAACTGCCTTTACATGTTCCATCATATTGGGTATCATTGACATCAAGTTTATTGGCCTTTACATTGCTCCGTGAGATTCTTGTGGATATATCAGTGTGTGCAATTATATCTTACATGCATGGAAGACAACTAGTAGTTAGATTTATCTAAATGAGTGCATGTAGGAGACGACATAAATAGTAGGAGTGGGGTTAACTAGTAGCAACAGGTCTCATAAACTAAAGGGAGAACACAGATGAAAGCTACATAATATGTAGTGTTTGTACTCGAGATTAACTAGATGGCACACAAAAGTATTAAAGAACAACATAAGTAATACTAGAAGTGGTATAATACTATAATCACCAGCCTATGGGATAGCATTGGCTGATGGATGATAACTATGGAACAACATTACCTAAAGAACAAGTATCTTCGCTGAACTATGGAACAACGTGAACTCCTGAACAAGACCCGTAAGAGATCAGCATGAATATACTGTGAAATGTGATGATCTATTTTCCATGCTTAGATGAATAACAAAGCCATAAATGTTGCACACAAGTAAGATGAGGGTACAACCTATCTGGCTGCCATCCATAGGAGTGAGCATCATGTGTTGTATTGTCGATGGCCCTACAGTTGTTGTGGCTGTCCATGTCAGGCACACGCATTCGATGCAGGGAACTGTTGAGTGGGGACTGTAGCTCCCTTCTGGTGTATGCTTCCCTTGTTGGAGCAACTACGGTGAGTCGGAAGACGGTGTGTCTGAATATGCAGATAATGCATAATGTTAAGAACGATATATCTCTTTGATATGAAGAAATACACTAAGAGATCAACAACAAGGTACGAGACTGGTCACACGTCTGTTGACTGAAGACTAAATTGGGGTCACACGATTTTATTTTATTTTGGTACTGTCCAATCTACGCCGGATGGCTTGATGGTCGTTTTGGGCCTCCCGGCTGACACTGTTCGGAATCTTCCCCGAAGAGCCAGCGACCAACGGCAGAGCAGCCTGCCTCCACCGTCTGTGGCCCCGGCCAAAACCCCGCTCCCCATCCCACCACACTGCTGTGGTTGCGCCGCCCCGGGGCCAATCCACAATGACTCCCCGTCATCCAGATCAGGCGGCGGCAGTACCTTCAACCCACGGAACTCTAAAAGATAGCCATCTAGGCGCTGCTTCCGTGGCGAACTTGCGGCCCCACACCCTTAAGTTAGACACCAACCAACCGGCAGCCTAGGAGCTCCACCGCCTCGAGGGGTGATGCTTCCCATTGAGAATCGATTGGCCCAGAATAAAAATTCAGACAACTGACGCCTAAATAAAGTGATTTGAGATGAGGGTGCGACCTATCTGGCGGCATGGTGAAGTAGGCGGGTCCAGCTGCCGAGTCGGTGAGGCCGACGCGGTTGCGGTGGCGACCGACAGCAGGGAAAGAGCGATGTCGTGGCGGTCGACGGCTATGCGGAAACAACGCCAGGACTCTAGACGGATCCTAAGTTGGAGCCGCTCCGGCGATGTGAACAATAGCGGGGGTGAGTCGGCTCCCGTACGGTTCACGCGGCCGTTGTCGAGGCAGCACTAGCAGCACGGAGTAAGAGGCACACGGCCCAGTGCACGACGACAATTGGACAGCGTCTCCGGCATTAGGGAGGAGGGCAGCTGTGAAATTGGTGCGGTGGGGGCGCCATGGAGGTGGGGCTGAGGTTTCACGGCTCGGGAGAAGGGAGCTTCCCGGGGAGAAGGTGATTTGGCACCCACGAGGTATGAATGGGGGCGGGCAGGGGGGGAATTGGGAGGGGACTGGAACCATGTCTTACGGACGCATTTGTCTGAAATGTGAGGGGTGATACGTCCATTTTGCATCATGCTTTTATATCGATATTTATCGCATTATGGGCTGTTATTTCACGATATGTCACAATACTTATGGCTATACTCTCTTATCTTACAAGGTTTACCATGAAGAGGGGGAATGCCGGCAGCTAGAATTCTGGCTGGAAAAGGAGAAAATATTGGAAACCTATTCTGCGCAACTCCAAAAGTCCTGAAACTCCACGGAACATCTTAAAATAAATAAAGAAAAATCGTCTCCAAAGATGAAGGCCAGGGGGCCCACACCCTGCTCACGAGGGTGGGGGGCGCGCCCCTCCCCCCTGGGCACGCCCCCCTACCTTGTGGGCCCCCTGGTGGCTCTCCGACGCCCATCTTCTCCTATATGAAGTCTTTCGATGAGAAAAAAATAATAAGCAACCTTTCGGGACGAGACTCCGCCGCCACGAGGCGGAACCTTGGCGGAACCAATCTAGGGCTCCGGCAGAGCTGTTCTACCGGGGACACTTCCCTCCGGGAGGGGGAAATCATCACCATCGTCATCACCAACGCTCCTCTCATCGGGAGAGGGCAATCTCCATCAACATCTTCACCAGCACCATCTCATCTCCAAACCCTAGTTCATCTCTTGTATGCAATTCTTGTCTCCAAGTCCGGGATTCGTGCTAGTAGGTTGCTAGTAATGTTGATTACTCCTTGTAATTGATGCTAGTTGGTTTATTTGGTGGAAGATCATATGTTCAGATCCTATATGCACATTATTACCCCTCTGATTATGAACATGAATATGCTTTCTGAGTAGTTACGTTTGTTCCTGAGGACAAGGGAGAAGTCTTGCTATTAGTAGTCATGTGAATTTGGTATTCGTTTGATATTTAGATAAGATGTATGTTGTCCAACCTCTAGTGGTGTTATGTGAACATCGACTACATAACACTTCACCATTATTTGGGCCTAGAGGAAGGCATTGGGAAGTAATAAGTAGATGATGGGTTGCTAGAGTGACAGAAGCTTAAACCCTAGTTTATGCGTTGCTTCGTAAGGGGCTGATTTGGATCCATATGTTTCATGCTATGGTTAGGTTTACCTTAATACTTTTGTTGTACTTGCGTATGCTTGCAATAGAGGTTAATAATAAGTGGGATGCTTGTCCAAGTAAGGGCAGTACCCAAGCACCGGTCCACCCACATATCAAATTATCAAAGTACCGAACGCGAATCATATGAGCGTGATGAAAACTAGCTCGTTACCATTTATCTTATCACAAAACTATCTGTTACTTGTTGCTCATTACCATTTATCTTATCACAAAACTATCTGTTACCACTTATTTCAATACTTGCAGAGAATACCTTGCTGAAAACCGCTTATCATTTCCTTCTGCTCCTCGTTGGGTTCGACACTCTTACTTATCGAGAGGACTACGATAGATCCCCTATACTTGTGGGTCATCAAGACTCTTTTCTGGCGCTGTTGCCGGGGAGTGTAGCGCCTTTGGTAAGTGGAATTTGGTAAGGAAAAATTTATATAGTGTGCTGAAATTTTTTGTCACTTGTTACTATGGAAAATGAATCTCTGAGGGGCTTGTTCGGGGTATCTTCACCCCATCCAGTAGAGCAAAGAGTTGCTCCTCAACCTACTGAACCTATTGAAAATGAAACTCCTTTTGAATTTCCTTCGGGTATTATGGAAAAACTGCTGGCTAATACTTTTACAGGACATGGAACAAAGCATCCCGACGAGCATCTACGCTATGTGGATGATATTTGTGGATTATTTAACTTGCAGGTATTCCCGATGATGTTGTTAAGAAGAAGGCTTTCCCTTTATCTTTGGAGGGAGACGCATTGACATGGTATAGGCTATGTGATGATACGAGATCATGGAACTATAAAAGAGTGATATTGGAATTTCATCAAAAGTATTACCCTATGCATCTTGTTCATCGTGATCGCAATTATATATATAATTTTTGGCCTCGCAAAGGAGAAAGCATCACTCAAGCTTGGGGAGGCTTAAATCAATGTTATATTCATGCCCCAATCATGAGCTTCCGAGAGAAATAATTATGCAAAGTTTTTATGCTCGTCTTTCTCATAATAATCAAACCATGCTCGATACTTCTTGTGCTGGCTCCTTTATGATGAAGACTATTGAATTCAGATGGAATTTATTGGATAGAATTAAACGCAACTCTGAAGATTGGGACCTCGACGAAGGTAAGGAGTCAGGTATGACACCTAAGTTTGATTGTGTTAAATCTTTTATGGATACCGATATTTTCCGTAAGTGTAGCACTAAATATGGACTTGACTCTGAGATAGTAGCTTCTTTCTGTGAATCTTTTGCTACTTATGTTGATCTCCCAAGGAGAAGTGGTTTAAATATCATCCTCCCATAGAAGTACAAGTAGCCGCACCTATTAAAGTTGAAGAAGAGACTATCACTTATAATGATCCTATTGTTCCCACCTCTTATGTTGAGAAACCACCTTTCCCTGTTAGAGTAAAGGATCATGCTAAAGCTTCAACTGTTGTTCGTAAAAGCAATACTAGAACTTATACACCTCCTGAGCAAGTCAAAGTAGAACCTAATATTGCTATTGTTAAAGATCTCTTGTCTGATAATATTGATGGGCATGTCATTCAATTCTCTGGTGAAACTACTAGAATTGCTAAACCTTGTGATAGAGATAAACATAGACCTGTGGTAGGTGTGCCTGTTATTTGTGTTAAAATAGGAGATCATTGTTATCATGGCTTATATGATATGGGTGCTAGTGCTAGTGTTATACCCATTGACTTATATAAATAAATTATGCATGATATCACACCTGCTGAGTTAGAAGATATTGATGTTACAATTAAACTTGCCAATAGAGATACTATATCTGCAATGGGAATTGTTCAGAGATGTTGAAGTCTTGTGTGGAAAAACCAAATATCCCGCTGACTTCCTTGTTCTTGGTTCTCTACAAGATAGCTTTTGTCCCATTATTTTTGGTAGATCCTTCTTGAATACTGTTAATGCTATGATAGACTGCAAAAAGAATGTTGTTACTGTTGGCTTGGATGATATGGTTCATGAGTTTAATTTCTCTAAATTTAGTAAAAAACATCGTGAGGAAGAATTGCCTAGTAAGGATGAAATTATTGGTCTTGCTTCTATTGCCGTACCTCCTAGTGATCCTTTAGAACACTATTTGCTAGACCATGGAAATGAGATGTTCATGAATGAAAGAAGGGAAATAGATGAAGTATTCTTTAAACATGAACCTATTTTGCAACACAATTTGCCTGTTGAAATCCTAGGGGATCCTCCTCCACCCAAGGGTGATCCCGTGTTTGAGCTCAAACCGTTGCCTCATAATCTTAAATATGCTTATCTTGATGAAAAGAAAATATATCCTGTTATTATTAGTGCTAACCTTTCAGAGCATGAAGAAGAAATATTATTGAAAACTCTGAAGAAGCACCGTGCCGCTATTGGATATACTCTCGATGATCTTAAGGGCATTAGTCCCACTCTATGTCAACATAAAATAAATTTGGAAGTGGATGCCAAACCAGTTCGTGATCCTCAACGACGTTTGAATCCTAAAATGAAAGAAGTGGTAAGAAAAGAAATACTCAAGCTTCTGGAGGCAGGTATAATTTATCCCGTTGCTGATAGTTAGTGGGTAAGTCCTGCCATTGTGTCCCTAAGAAGGGAGGTATTACTGTTGTCCCTAATGATAAAGATGAATTGACCCCGCAAAGAATTATCACAGGTTATAGGATGGTAATTGATTTCCGCAAGTTAAATAAAGCTACTAAGAAAGATCATTACCCCTTACATTTTATTGATCAAATGCTAGAAAGATTATGCAAACATACACATTATTGCTTTCTAGATGGTTATTCTAGTTTCTCTCAAATACCTGTGTCGCCTAAAGATCAATCAAAGACTACTTTTACATGCCCTTTTGGTACTTTTTCTTATAGACGTATGCCTTTTGGTTTATGTAATGCACCTGCTACCTTTCAAAGATGCATGATGGCTATATTCTCTAATTTTGGTGAAAATATTTGTGAGGTTTTCATGGACGACTTTTCCGTCTATGGTTCCTCTTTTGATGATTGCTTGAGCAATCTTGATCGAGTTTTGCAGAGATGTGAAGAAACTAACCTTGTCTTGAATTGGGAAAAGTGCTACTTTATGGTTAATGAAGGTATTGTCTTGGGCCACAAAGTTTCTGAAAGAGGTATTGAAGTTGATAAAGCCGAGGTTGATGTTATTGAAAAGATGCCATGTCCCAAGGACATCAAAGGTATAAGAAGTTTCCTTGGTCACGCTGGATTTTATAGGAGGTTCATTAAGGACTTCTCAAAAATCTCTCATCCTCTGACTAATTTATTACAAAAAGATGTACCATTTGTGTTTGATGATGATTGTGTAGAAGCATTTGAAATACTTAAGAAAGCATTAGTCTCTGCACCTATTTTTCAGCCACCTGATTGGAATTTACCCTTTGAAATTATGTGTGATGCTAGTGATTATGCTGTAGGTGCTGTTCTAGGGCAAAGAGTTGATAAGAAATTAAATGATATCCATTATGCTAGTAAGACTCTAGACAATGCTCAAAGAAATTATGCTACTACTGAAAAGGAACTCTTAGCAGTTGTGTTTGCCTGTGATAAATTCAGACCATATATTGTTGATTCTAAAGTAACTATTCACACCGATCATGCTGCTATTAAATATCTTATGGAAAAGAAAGATGCTAAACTTAGACTTATTAGATGGGTTCTCTTGCTGCAAGAATTTGATTGGCATATTGTTGATAGAAAAGGAGCTGAGAACCCAGTTGCACACAACTTATCTAGGTTAGAGAATGTTCTTGATGACCCACTACCTATTGATGATAACTTTCCTGATGAACAATTAAATGTCATAAGCACTTCTCGTAGCACTCCATGGTATGCTGATTATGCTAATTATATTGTTGCTAAATTTATACCACCTAGCTTCACATCCCAACAAAAGAAAAAGTTCTTTTATGATTTGAGACATTACTTTTGGGATGATCCACATCTTTATAAAGAAGGAGTAGATGGTGTTATTAGACGTTGTGTACCTGAGCATGAACAGGAACAGATCCTACGCAAGTGTCACTCCGAAGCTTATGGAGGACACCACGCTGGAGATAGAACTGCACATAAGGTATTGCAATCTGGTTTTTATTCGCCTACTCTCTTCAAGGATGCCCGTAAGTTTGTTTTGTCTTGTAATGAATGTCAAAGAATTGGTAATATTAGTAGACGTCAAGAAATGTCTATGAATTATTCACTTGTTATTGAACCATTTGATGTTTGGGGCTTTGATTATATGTGACCTTTTCCTGCCTCTAATGGATATACACATATTTTAGTTGTTGTTGATTACATTACTAAGTGGGTAGAAGCTATTCCAACTAGTAGTGCTGATCATAACACTTCTATTAAAATGCTTAAGGAAGTTATTTTTCCTAGGTTTGGAGTCCCTAGATATTTAATGACTGATGGTGGTTCACACTTTATTCATGGTGCTTTTCGTAAAATGCTTGCTAAATATGACGTTAATCATAGAATTGCATCTCCATATCACCCGCAGTCTAGTGATCAAGTAGAATTGAGTAATAGAGAGCTCAAATTAATTTTGCAAAAGACTGTTAATAGGTCTAGAAAGAATTGGTCCAAGAAACTTGATGATGCGTTATGGGCCTATAGAACTGCATATAAGAATCCTATGGGTATGTCTCCGTATAAAATGGTTTATGGAAAAGCATGTCACTTACCTCTCGAATTAGAACATAAGGCATATTGGGCTATTAAAGAGCTCAACTATGATTTCAAACTTGCCAGTGAGAAGAGGTTATTTGATATTAGCTCACTTGATGAATGGAGAACCCAAGCCTATGAAAATGCCAAGTTATTTAAAGAAAAAGTTAAAAGATGGCATGACAAAAGGATACAAAAGCTTGAGTTTAATGTAGGTGATTATGTATTACTATACAACTCTCGTTTAAGATTTTTTGCAGGAAAACTTCTCTCCAAATAGGAAGGTCCTTACGTTATCGAGGTGGTCTATCGTTCCGGTGCCATAAAAATCAACAACTTCGCAGGCACAAATCCTAAGGTGGTAAACGGTCAAAGAATCAAACATTATATCTCAGGTAATCCCATAAATGTTGAAACCAATATTATTGAAACCGTAACCCCGGAGGAATACATAAGGGACACTTTACAGAACATTCCAGACTCCAAAAAGGAATAGGTATGTGGTACGGTAAGTAAACCGACCCCAAAACAATTCTTAAAGCAATATTTCTCTGTTTTGGAATATTTAGAAAAATAGAAAAATAAGTAGCAGTCCGGGGAGGACACGAGGCCTCCACGAGGGTGGAGGGCGCGCCCCCCTACCTCGTGAGCACCTCGTGTGCCCTTCGGACTCTGTTTTCTTGCACGATACGTATTTTGGTTGGTAAAAATTCATTATATATTCTCCCGAAGGTTTTGACGACCGTATCACGCAAATATCCTCTATTTTCGTTTCGAACTGTTTCCATTGCAGATTCAAAGATTCCGGAGACTCGATCATCCTTCTATGTGGGTGAGCCTATGCCATGGAAGGTGGACGACAAGCTTCCATCATCAACAACACCTCCACCGCCAACAACAAAGAAGGAGATATAATCACATGGGTATGGGCACTCCCCTTGGCAACTGCCAAGCTTGGGGGAGGTGCCCCGGTATCGTATCACCATCACAACTCCTATCTTTACCGTTTTTCTTAGTTCGATCCTATTAGCAGTATCTTGATTTAGTAGAATAAAGTCATGGCATGATCTAGTTTTGAGTTTTGGTTTATGATCCCTCTATGCAATCGAGTCCGTGAGCTATATATAATAAATATTAGTGTTGAGTCAAGGGCTTGATTACTTTGCCATGATCTTGGGTGAATAAAGAAAAGAATAAAAAGAAGCAAAGAGTTCATATTGATCTTATTGAGAGTAATGACTTCACATAAAAAGAGTATGATGATTGAAAGTTGCTGGGAGTTGGCAATTATAGCTTTGGTCATCGTTGCAATTAATAGGAAGTAATAAGGAGAGAGAGGTTTCACATATAGATATATTATCATTCACATCTTTTATGATTGGGAGCACTCATTAAAATATGACATGCTAAAGAGTTGATGTTGGACAAGGAAGACAACATAATGAGTTATGTTTTCTTACATCTGAGATACAATATGTTGTCATGGTTCCTCTAACATGTGGAGCTTGCCTTTCCCACTCATGCTAGCCAAATTCTCAGCACCAAGTAGAGATACTACTTGTGATTCCAAATACCCTTAAACCAGTTTAGCCATGAGAGTCCACCATATCTACCTATGGATTGAGTAAGATCCTTCAAGTAAGTACGCAATAAAAGCGACGGATTGCATAATAAAGGTTCACATACAAGGGGCAATATAAAGTGACGTTCTTTTGCATTAAGATTTTGTGCATCCAACCATAAAAGCGCATGGCAACCTCTGCTTCCCTCTGCGAAGGGCCTATCTTTTATTATTATCCTCTACTTTATGCAAGAGTCACGGTGATCTTCACCTTTCCTTTTTCATTTTATCCTTTGGCAAGCTCAGCATGTTGGAAAGAACATGATATATATATCTAATTGGATGTGGGGGAGCATGAATTATTATTGTTGACATTACCCTTGAGGTAATAGGTTGTGGGGCAAAACTACAAGCCCCTATCTTTCTCTGTGTCCGGTTAAAACTCCGTAACCATAAGTATTGCATGAGTGTTAGCAATTATGAAGGACTAAGTGATAGTTGAGTATGTGGACTTGCTTTTAAGCTCTGACATAGACTCTTTCCGATGTTATGATAAATTGCAATTGCTTCAATGACTGAGGGTATAATTTGTTGGTGCTCAATAAGGTTTATGATTCATACTTTGTCTTTGTGAAAAGATCATCACTTGAACATAAGTAATCATATGACAAATCTATATATGTTGCTGTTATGAAAATAATCATGATGCCTTCATGTCCGTATTTTATTTTTATCAACGCCTCTACTTCTAAACATGAGGACATATTTATTGTTATCGTCTTTTCGCTTGAGGACAAGCGAGGTCTAAGCTTGGGGGAGTTGATACGTCCATTTTGCATCATGCTTTTATATCGATATTTATCGCATTATGGGTTGTTATTTCACGATATGTCACAATACTTATGGCTATTCTCTCTTATCTTACAAGGTTTACCATGAAGAGGGGGAATGTCGGCAGCTGGAATTCTGACTGGAAAAGGAGCAAATATTGGAGACCTATTCTGTGCAACTCCAAAAGTCCTGAAACTCCACGGAACATCTTAAAATAAATAAAGAAAAATCGTCGCCAAAGATGAAGGCCAAGGGGCCCACACCCTGCTCACGAGGGTGGGGGCACGCCCCTCCCCCCTGGGCACGCCCCCTACCTCGTGGGCCCCCTGGTGGCTCTCCGACGCCCATCTTCTCCTATATGAAGTCTTTCGATGAGAAAAAATAATAAGCAACCTTTCGGGACGAGACTCCGCCGCCACGATGCGGAACCAATCTAGGGCTCCGGCAGAGCTGTTCTGCCGGGGACACTTCCCTCCGGGAGGGGGAAATCATCACCATCATCATCACCAACGCTCCTCTCATCGTGAGAGGGCAATCTCCATCAACATCTTCACCAGCACCATCTCATCTCCAAACCCTAGTTCATCTCTTGTATCCAATTCTTGTCTCCAAGTCCGGGATTGGTGCTAGTAGGTTGCTAGTAGTGTTGATTACTCCTTGTAATTGATGCTAGTTGGTTGATTTGGTGGAAGATCATATGTTCAGATCCTATATGAACATTATTACCCCTCTGATTATAAACATGAATATGCTTTGTGAGTAGTTACTTTTGTTCCTGAGGACAAGGGAGAAGTCTTGCTATTAGTAGTCATGTGAATTTGGTATTCATTTGATATTTTGATAAGATGTATGTTGTCCAACCTCTAGTGGTGTTATGTGAACGTCGACTACATAACACTTCACCATTATTTGGGCCTAGAGGAAGGCATTGGGAAGTAATAAGTAGATGATGGGTTGCTAGAGCGACAGAAGCTTAAACCCTAGTTTATGCGTTGCTTCGTAAGGGGCTGATTTGGATCCATATGTTTCATGCTATGGTTAGGTTTACCTTAATACTTTTGTTGTAGTTGTAGATGCTTGCAATAGAGGTTAATCATAAGTGGGATGCTTGTCCAAGTAAGGGCAGCACCCAAGCACCGGTCCACCCACATATCAAATTATCAAAGTACCGAACGCGAATCATATGAGCGTGATGAAAACTAGCTTGACGATATTCCCATGTGTCCTCGGGAGCGCTTTTCCTATTATAAGAGTTTGTCCAGGCTTGTCCTTTGCTACAAAAAGGATTGGGCCACCTTGCCGCACTTTATTTACTTTTGTTACTTGTTGCTCGTTACCATTTATCTTATCACAAAACTATCTGTTACCACTTATTTCAGTACTTGTAGAGAATACCTTGCTGAAAACCGCTTATCATTTCCTTCTGCTCCTCGTTGGGTTCGACACTCTTACTTATCGAAAGGACTATGATAGATCCCCTATACTTGTGGGTCATCAAGGGGGAGTTACAGTTCTACCCTTGCCTATAGGCTTCTCGGCTTGGGTCTGTGTACTGAGGGTCGGGGATAGTAGAGTAACTTTGCTTCTCCCCAAATAGTGGGCGGGAGCGATTTTGGGCGAGGAGGGCGTGTTTTGAACTATAGTGGGTGCAAGCGATTTCGGGCAAGGAGAGCGTGTTTTGAAATAGTGGGCGTGAGCTATTTCGGGTGAGGAGAGCGTGTTTTGCCGACCATGGTTTATGAATTATTCGGCACATGTCATTTCGGCCGAGGAGAAGGCGCGGTTGGATGACGTTACGAACCTACCCTTGATGTACAACGGGCCAATTGATGCGTGTCCCACATAGGATAGTTATTTCGCGTCTCCCATTTATATGCTCGGGCGAATTCCACCAAGCAGAGAGGATGTTTAGCGGTTCGTTCAAATTTTGGGAGAACGAGCATCCACGTCTACCTTACCAAGTCGATTCGAATCAAATTTTGAAATATTAGCTTGCCACTTCTTTTTTAGATGGAGAGATGATGCTCGGGAGTAATGTGTTTTTACATGCTCGTTGCTAGCGATTTACTATATGACAAATAGTTGACCCACTGAAAACGTGAATCAAACCCAAAATGAAATATCTCGATTCAATGAACTAGCTCGTTCAGTAGGTCAAAATAGTGAACTAAATCCAAAATTGAACACCTCAATTGAGTAGCATGTTGTACAGTATTATAGTACTCCATGAACATGTTGAAAGTCAAATTAATGAACTTGTTTGATATACGCATATATCCGTTCATGTGTGGATTGCAGATAACATGTTCTCCAATTTAAATATTTGAATGCAAGTTTATATCGAAACATGGTTTATATCAGTCTTTGATGCATAAAATGCGACCTCCCCCTCTCCCGGACTCCTGTTCTCTCTCTCTCTCTCTCTCTCACTCACTCTCTCGCCGACAATCTTCAATTCTGTCGCACACATCCGACACAAAAACCTTGTTGGTCCCTCTCCCTTTCTCTCTCTCTGTGTG
>NC_057810.1:343520220-343525668 GCF_018294505.1 Triticum aestivum
TATACACCATCTATAGGTCTCTCTCGCACACTATGTACGATACTCTAGCTAGTCCAAGCTAGATATCTTGGGTGCACTCATCGTACACACACAAATTCCTTGGCTCTTTGCCCGTAACTCTCTCACGCACCACTATGTTGTCTCGGAGCTCTTCCCCCCCTCTCTCAAACTGTCCATCCACCTGGGTCACACATACACATGCATATCTCACTCGTACTCGATAGGCCCATCTAAAACTCTATCTCTCTCCCTCGTTCTCTCTCCATCTCACACGCACACACACACACAATCTCATGCCCAGCTAGCCAAGTATGATGGTCTCTCACTCAATTGTAGGCACATGCAGTCCCCCCCTATATGTACATGACTAGCTAATCTTAGTCTCCATCACAAACATGTGCATGGTCTATCTCGATTTTTGTCGGGGCATCTTTCTATCGCACACGCACTCCCTCGATCTCCCACCCATATAGTCCCCTCACGATCTCGAGGGGATCTCTCTATCACAAACACACCCTCTCTCCCTCCCCATGCATCCATGCCATCCATGTGTCCCTCTCGACCTTTTTTCCTTGTTGGTCAGACCTCTATTGGACATGTGCTATAGGGGTGTCTCTCTCCATTCCAAACAATCACACACTAGCTATCTTCGTGTATCTCCTCACCTCGCTTTTCCATCTCGGAGATGCATGCGTGATATGTTCGCATAAGAAACGAATAAACACTCTCTCTCTCTCTAATTTATCGTTTGTTGTCACTTTCTCTTTCATACACATACTCTTTTTGCACACTTACTCATTCTCCTTCACACGCACTTGATCTGTCTCGACTGAGGCACTCTCCTTCGTCCATAGCATATAGATTTATTGAAAAGTCAAACATCACAAAGTTTGACCATGTACGTGGAGAAAAAGAATTACATCTAGTACGGCAAACATATATCATTAGATTCACCATGAGATGTAGTTTTGTATGATTTATCTTTGGTATTGTAGATATAAATAACATTTGCATAAACCTGATCAAAGTTTCCAAAGTTTGACTTCTAAATTTTTTACATGCACTGCATTATCGAGCGGATGGAATATCTCTTTCCCCCTCTCAGCTATCTCACGCACCCCTTAGCCTTATCGGGGCTCCTCAATCTCTCTCAAACTTTATTGGTCAGTTTGGTTCGTGACCTGACCCTCATGCCTTGATGGCTGGTACTGCCTGGTGTGCACGTGAGATGTAAAATATTTTTGCCTGGCTAGGCTTGTATGGTGCTGAAGCGTTTGGTTCATGCCTGGTCCAGGCAAAGCATCAACGTCCCATCAATCAATCCATGCATCAATTATTTAATGCTAATATCCATCCATGTTGTTGTTAGCCTCGTGGCCGCATGACCAGGCACGGCCAGGCGTTCGAAATCGGTCGCTTGGGCCAGGCTACTTGCAGTGTCTGGAGTTCAGCCAGGCTAATTAAAGTGCAAGGGAACCCAGCCCAGGCGGGCTTTCTTTTTCACAGGGTAGCAACCAAACAAGCGTGCATGAAATCCAGCCACAACCCCAGGCCACGCAAAAGATGCTCACGACGCAAGCCAAACTGGCCTTATATCTCCTTGGTTCACACATATGCATGTCTCGCTCGCGCTATACATATAGACCCACCCAACACTCTCCGCCCTTGTTCTCTCTCCATGTGACACACACCCCCCTAAGTACCATAATCCCTCACTCCATCATAGGCTATGTTTGGATCCATGGGTTAGAGTTAGTTTGGGTTAGTTTGGAGTCAACTAACCCAAAAAGATCCAAACAGGAGGGTTAGTTTAGGTTAGATGCATCTAACCCATCCAAAAAAACTAAACCATCCAAGAGGTGCTTATTTGGGTTAGTTCTTCTCGGGACCCCTAATAAACACTTTTTTCTCTCGCTCTCCCCACAGCAGATCCCTCCCCACTTCCTCGAAGCTTCTCGTCCTCTCCCTCCCTCCCTCTCGCACCGCCCGTGAAGGTGCCTCGCCGTTTCCGCGCTCCATCTAACCCTGCCATCCAAGCACCTCTTTACTTAGAGTTAGTTCAGGGTTAGTTCAGGGTATGAATCTAACTCTAACCTCTAACTGAGTTAGAGTATCCAAACAGGGCCATAGGCGCAAGCACTCCCCCCCCCCTCCGAAGTATGATTATCTCTTACTAGCCATCAGGAACACACGTATTGTCTCCTTCCATCCATACTTCTATCTCGATATCTCTCGGGGCATCTTCTATCGCGCACACACCTTGTCACTTGATGTCCCACCCATGTAGTCCCATCACGATCTCCAGGGGATCTCTCTATTACAAACATACACTCTCTCCTCCCCATGTTTGCATTTTCTCCTTATGTCTCTCTCGACCTCTCTCCCTTGTTTGTCAGACCCCTCTTGGCCACGTGCTAGGGGTCTTCCTCTCTTGGTTCCAAACAATCACACACTATTTCCTCACCTTGCCTCCGTTGTCGAAGATGCATGTGTGATATGTTTGCATAAGACACGCACGCTTTTTCTCTAATTTTATCGTGTGTTGTCCATGTCTCTTTCACACACGCACACACACTTTTTTCACTCTCTCTCTCTCTCTCTCTCTCTCTCTCTCGTTAGGGACTCTGTCACGTCCATAAGCATATGGATGTTTTGAAAAGTCAAACCTCAGAAAAGTTTGACCAGGTATATGTGGAGAAAAACATTTACATCTGGAACGATCATTAGATTCATCACAACATGTACTTACTTCATATTATCATTTATCTTTGGTATTGTAGATATAAGTAATTTCTTTATAAACTTGGTCAAAGTTTCAAAAATTTGACTTAAAAAAATGTTGTAACTATATTATCGAATGGAGGGAGTAGCTCTTTCTCTCTCTCTCTCTCTCTCTCTCTGCTATCTCTCACGGGCCTCCCCTCTCACTCAAACTCTCTATACCGACGGATTATATGCTCACTATGTCAGCGTATAGCTCTGTATATTGTTTAGTTGACATGTCAACCAATCCACATGCTGTGTTGTCAGCTCGTGTTCTGTATCTTGGTGTGCTGGCCCATGTAGCAGTGGGTGAAAATAAGTAAACTAGAGGCCCATCTGACACGCGGTGAAGTAAACAAAGTTGAAACCACTCGGGGTAGCACCCCGCACGCTAGTAAATTGAGGGCGCATTGAGGGCAAACTTCTTGTGCCCAAAGGACGCACTCGCGCACAATTCACCACTGCGCGGCGGCATGCACAGAACGACACACTCGTGCACACCCAGCACACAACACACACCAGCACACGTGTACACCAGCGTCGCCGCCGGTTGACATGGATGGTGAGGCAGCCAACAAGTGGAGGCAGCTCGAGCCAAAACCGCATCCGGCGAGCCTGGACTTCATCAGCAGCCTCCTCGACGACATGCTGCTCGTCATCATTGGCCTCCTCCCCACCAAATCTGCTATGCAGACCGCCATGCTCTCCCGGCGGTGGCGCCCCCTCTGGAGCTGTGTTCCCCTCAACCTCACCGTCGACAGCTGCCTCTGCGACGGGGATTGCAAACGCATGGCCGCAATCTCCAAGATCCTTTCATCGCACCCTGGGCCAGCCACACGCATTGACATCCGCATGTTCAGTACCAACTGCAAGGTCTAACCCAAGTTCGACGAGTGGTTCTTATCCCCCGCCCTAGATCAGCTTGAGGAGCTCAGCTTTGAAGCTGGACGATGTCGCTCTCTGCCGTCGTCCGTGCTCTGCCTCACGCCAACGCTGTGCCGCGCCAGCTTTAGCTCCTGCTATCTTCCCCAGATTAATGCCGCGCCCGCCCTTCTTCTCCCTCAACTCAAGAAGCCCGACCTCTTCGACTTTGTCATCTCGAAGAAGGCTATGGAGCACCTGCTCCGCAGCTGTACTACGCTCGAGTACCTTCGTCTTGAGCAGATCCACGGGTTCATTAGCCTCCACATCGCCTCGACGAATCTCCGATGGATTTATGTGTCTTGCTGGCCCCGCAACAAGACATCTATTGGGAAGAGATCACTCCAGCTGTTCCACGTTATGGTCATTGAGAACGCGCCTTTCCTTGAGAGATTGCTTGTATCGGATCTAGAAGGTCCAACAAAAATTAGGGTCATTGACGCGCCAAAATTGACAGCATTGGTGTACTCGTCTGCCAAATTCTCCGAACTCTTTATTGGATCCGTAATCATTCAGGTACAACACTCATCTTCTTCTCCGTCTTCTTGAAATTCACATTCTTGAATTTCTTCTTGATGTATTTACGACCGTCTTCCAGAAAATGATTCCCACAAGCTTGACCCAGTCCATGCGCACAGTGAAGATCTTAGCACTAAAATCTATCAGCCCCAATCTGGATCAAGTTGTTGGATTCCTTACATGCTTTCCGTGCACGGAGAAGCTACTCATCGAGGTGAAACTTCTTTCGTATAAGTAAACGGTAATCACAACGTAGCTCAATTTTTTTCATAATTTTCCCAAATTACGATGACAAGTGTAGTGTTCAAAACTGCATCTACGCACTTCACCGAAAGAAATGTTTTTAGTATTTTTGCTCACGTGATCACCTGCATCATTTTTATGCTGTACTACTATAGTAGCCTAGGCTAGTCATAGTGGAAAGTAACTTAGACTACTCCAGTAACTCTACGGTTACCCTAAGAGCAAGTACTACCTCCGTCCTGGTTTACTCTTCCAAATTGTAGTATCAAAATTTGACCATAGATTTAACTGACAAAATGTTAATGCATGTCACTAAGAACTATATCGTTGGATTCGTATTTCAACATAATTTCAAATGGTGTAATTTTTAGTGACATGCATTGGCATTTTCTTAGGTAAATCTATGGTCAAAATTTTATACTACATACGAGGTAGTATTCCCTCCGTCCCAAAATTCTTGTCTTACATTTGTTTAGATACGGATGTATCTAACACTAAAATGTAACTAGATACATCCGTATTTAGACAAATTTAAGACAAGAATTTTGGGATGGAGGGAGTACAAAAGTGGGATATGTAGGCCAATTCATGTGCCAAATTCACTTGTGATGCATTTGGCATCGATGCCCCTCCATTGCTCACCTGGTGCCCAAACCTGGATCACCTACTTTGCTCCGGTGCCAAATTAACTCACGCAATGAAAAAACACTGCGTGGGAGAGAGAGAGGACTAAGGCAATAAAAAACACTTGTTTGGGAGAGTGAGAGGCTGGTGTAGTTGGTTTGATTGATTTGTTTATACATGTGGGTCTGTGTGCATAGCGGTGCCAACTCTCTCACATCGTGAGAGCGGTGCCAAAATCTTTTGATTTGACATCGATGCGTATTATGTGGCATACTTTTGTGAAATATGGCATCGGCCACATAGTGGAAGGCAACAAATAGCCAAGCTCTTCACGTGCTCCTAGTTAAATGAGAGGAAACATAAAGAGAGAGAGAGAGA